>NW_028317968.1:5196250-5353125 GCF_062004578.1 Staurois parvus | reverse complement strand
AATTGCCATATGGGTTGGTGTAATAATAAGAAAAAAAATCTTATTTTCTCATCTGATTGTAATTCTCTCAGCGCATCTTAGCTTAAAATATAAGCCACAGCTACTGTAGACAAAAACAGCCTGTGCTCAACATGTAGATCAGCCATTAATACCTACAGTTGTTTGGTGTAGTTTAAAGTGAAGTTACAAGGAGTTTGTGGGGTGTGTCTCCAGAATCAGGGCCCTATCCATGCAGATATTAAGCAAAGTCTTTTCTTTTTTGCACCTTCTGGGACATAGAGCATCTACAAATCCAGTGATTTATGCTGGCACCTTTTAGGTGATTGAACACTAGTGAAAAAAAGCAAAGACAGGAATTCCACCCCCCTCCCCCACATAAAAATAGCTAAGCTGGAAAATACACTGCTCAACAAAAAAAATAAAGGAACACTTTTTAATCAGAGTATAGCATTGACCAGATCAATATCCCAGGAGTTTAATTGACTCAGTTAAGTAGCAGAGGGGGTTGTTAATCAGTTTCAGCTGCTTTGGTGTTAATGAAGTTAACAGGTGAACTAGATGGGCAACAATAAGAAGACCCCCAAACAGGAATGGTTTTATAGGTGGAGGCCACTGACCTTTTTTTCCCCTACTCATCTTTTTTTTACTGTTTTTCACTAGTTTTGCATTTGGCTAGGGTCAGTGTCACTACTGGTAGCATGAGGAGATACCTGGATCTTACAGAGGTTGCACAGGCAGTCCAACTCCTCCAGGATGGCACATCAATACGTGCCATTGCCAGAAGGTTTGCTGTCTCCCAGCACAGTCTCGAGCATGGAGGAGATTCCAGGAGACAGGCAGTTACTCTAGAAGAGCTGGACAAGGTTGTAGAAGGACCTTAACCCATCAGCATGACCGATATCTGCTCCTTTGTGCAAGGAGGAACAGGATGACCCCTACAAAATGATCTCCAGCAGACCACTGGTGTGAAAGTTTCTGACCAAACAATCAGAAACAGATTTCATGAGGGTGGCCTGAGGGCCCTACGTCCTCTATTGGGCCCTGTGCTCGCTGCCTGGCACCATAGAGCCCTGAGCACATGTGACAGACGTGAAAGGGTCTAGAGAAGCTGTGGAGAATGTTCTGCTGCCTGTAACATTGTTCAGAATGTATATTTCTCTTTGTGTGAGACTCTGGGATCTCATCCTTCTTGTTATGTGATTAGTCCTATTCTGGCCTTCCTTCAGTCAGCAGTGGCCTTGAGTATGGTCATGAGTCAGATATTGGCCTTGGCTGTTATTTTGGAGACAGATTGCTTCACATTCTTCGGTGCACACTTTCGTTCAAGGTGTTATGCATATTGTTCCACCAGTTAAGACACTTTTGACTCTGACGCCATGGTCCTTAGCGTTGTACTTTTCTATTTTGCAGAATTTTTCATTTGAACCCATTTGAGATATTCCTTTTAGCTTTTTTTACTCAGAAAGTTATTTTTCTGATTGGACATTACTTCGGCTCGCAGAGTTTCAGAATTGGCTGCTTTTTCATGTAAGTGGACATTTCTGGTGCTCCCCATGGACAAGGTGGTGTGAGGGCCCCTGCCATCCTTTTATCTATGGTGTATTCTTCATTCCATCTTAACCAGGATATTGTAATACCATTCTTTGTCAGAATCCCCAGATGACGGTACAAAGTTTTGCACACTTTTGATGTGGTTTGTGTCATCTGGTCTTACCTGAGCTCACCTGCTATTAATCTGGCAGTCAGATTATTTCTTTGTGCTTCCTGAGGGCCCAACAAAGGGTCATGGAGCTTCTAAATCTTCCATTTCTTGGTGAAGCCAGCAATGTATTTCTCAGGCTTATGTCTTTTAAAGGGTGATATTTGACTTTTTCTGGTGAAAGCCCATTCTACTAGCAGTGTTGGGACTTCCTGGACTATTCATCATAAGGTTTTAGTAGCTTGGATTTGTAAAACTGCTATCTGGTCTTCAGTTCTTACCTTTTTACTAAATTTATCAGGAGGATGTTAGTGCCGGTGAGGGTGTGTAATTTGGTTGGCATGTTTTCTTTTTCAATTATCTTCCTTTTTTGGGGTTGGCAGTTGCTAGTTTGTTCCTGTGTGCCTTCCCCTCATTTCACTGCTTTAGGAGGTCCCTGCCATTATGAATTGTAAGGTTCTTTGTGTCCCAGGATATATAAAAAAAAATTCAGTTTTTTGGTTGCCTTTTAAATCATTTTATTTAAGTACTTGATTGGACACAGAGATCCTGCCTACTTGCTGGTGGTTCATGGCTTGCTACAAAAACTGGAGCCTGATATTTTTGGGCGGTATACCAACTATGACACTTTTTGACTTCGATCTCTGGTCAAGGACTCTATTCCAGACCCCTAACCCTCTTTAAACAACTGTAAAAAAGGCAAAATTTGTACCCCATTTATTCAGTTCCATGTGCAAACTGCTGAACTCTCCAAGGAAAGACTACATTCCTCTGTACACCCGAAAATGGGAATCTGATTTGCAGTTTTCCCTCTCAACAGCACATAATAATAGGGTTATCAAGTTAGCCCATAGCTTTTTCATCACCACTCACTTTCAGGAAAAGGTTATAAATTGCTATCTAGAGAGAGAACCTGGTACACTACTACATATTGTCCTTCTCTAGAAAGCTTTTTGCTTCTATGGATCCCTAAAGCCCACTGTTCCCGGACATCACAGAGCCAGTCCAGGCTCTCAAAAAGAACCCAACCAATTGGTTGGGATCCACCCAGATGCCTGAACCAGCAGCTGGCTCAGCCTCTCATTGAGCCGCTGAGGATCTGAGGCAGCTGCTCCTGCACCCTCCACAGCCCAGCACTCCAGTGAGCACTGGAGGGGCAGAGTAGAGGAAACAGTCCCTGGCTCTCTGCTCACTGAAGGCTGGGAACTGAGCAATCAGCAGTCTTTGATCACTCAGTTTTCAGTGTTAGAAGTGGCAGGGAACAGATGCAGCATGGGACTGATCCTGCATTCAGGTGTGTATATATTTTTTTTTCTCCCTAAAACCCATACTTCTCTTTTAACAATGTTGTCTTTTAGGTGACATCCCTGCACATTGGCACGGACCCTTTGGGCTACCTGCTACACCTTAAGCAAGTACCGCTGAAACGTTCTACGCACTCTTTGACTGCTCAAATGCTGAACGCAGCTTGTGCTTGCAATCCAAATTTATGGAAACAAATGTTCCATAGATCTAATTTCATTCAACTTGTAGAACCAGTATCTTAAAGTCGGTGGGGAAGTTAACAGCTATATTCCATACCAAAGAAGATAAATTTTGCTCCTATGGTCAGCTTGCACCTGCTCTTCCCAATACACTGGCCTGGTTTCTTAGGCCTCCAAAATGTAGGTGGATAGGATGTGCCTACTGGTAGGGACCTTCTTCATGATTCTAATAGCTACCTAGGGGATCTCGTATGAAGGGTGGCTATATTACCTCTCTTCTTGTGTTCCATTCCCCCTTTCCATTCTATTTTGGGTGTTTGCTTGACTTAGGTGTTTTGGTTCCCCATTATATTTGGGTGGGTTTTTTTTTTATTTGCATAAGAACATGGTGGGGAGGGAACTTCTTGTCTTTGCTTTATTTTTTCTTTCTCAGTGTTCAATCACCTAAAGGTGCTGGCATACCCTATCATTATGAATTTGGCAATCCTCTGTGTCCAATTAAATACTTAAAGAAATGGATTTTTACATGTTACTAAAAATCTGACTGTTTTAAAACAATTATATACTGTAACTGCAGTTTGTTAATTAAAAATCATCTCTCACCTGATTTTTCATTGTAAATAACCATAACTTTTTTTTCCAAATCAAGAGAAGCACATGCACGCCTCTGCATTTTTCATGTTGTATTGTATTTTACATATCTTACACTTCTATGGAATGTGCTGTTACTGGAAACTGCAACAAAGGTGCATCAAGCAGATTTGTTTACATTTTCAATCATCTTTATTAAGTAATGTTTTTGCAATCATACACATTGCTGGATTTAGTTTTACAAAGTCAACATTAGAAGAAGTCTACCGTGAATGGACACAAAAGCCCTACAGTATAATATGGTTACAAAAAAAGTTTGTGCTCTATTATCGTAACCTGAGATAGGAAAAGAAAAGAGAACTAAAAAGAGGGGAGCATGGAAATTAAGTGTGAGTGGGGGAATGAGGCAGAATTGGGGGGGGGGGTAGATTAGCCAGGTTCATAGAATATAGGGGCATAATAGCCATATCAAAATTCAAGTATGTGTTGCTGAAAAGTAGCAGGCAAAAAATGTGAGACCTACGGTTCCCCTAATTTTTTTTTTTTTTTAATTTGGACATGGGTGCTGCTCCGTTTTGCTGTTAGTTCTTCATTGGGCAAAGTCCAAGAGCGTCTAGTTTTAACCTATAAAGGATTGTAGACAGCTAAGCGTTGGCTGCTGTTTATTTCATGGCTGCCAGCAGACTGCTTTTGTTTTTTTAATACACAGGAATAAAGTGCAATATTGTAAAAAGGTCCTTACTATACAGTACTCTATACAGTAACTGTACTGCTGCTGGTGGGATTGCAGCTAGTACTGTTTAACAGTCAATTTTATAATAAGTCCAATGAACAAAGTTGAAATAACTGCAAGCGCCTCTAAACTCCGTCGGATGATGAGCCACTTCAAAGCTTGCCAGTCCTGTTCTACCACCTCTGGAAAATCTTGTTGGAGCTCAATTTCACTACTGCTGGAATGTAGGGCAGCATAGTTGGTCATTTCCCTGTCCTCTGTCAGGAATAATAGAGACAAGTAACTATATAATCCATGACAGAATTGAAGAATAAATAAAAGACTGAATTATATATTTATTTTTTTCATGTCTTCCCAAGGCTGAAGCAGCAGATGATGGATTTCTGTAACCTGGCTTGAACTTTCAGCAAAATCTAATTTTCTATTGCATATCGCTGACTGCAATCACATTAAAATAACACAATTGGCAAAAATGTGAAATATAAACGTCATGTTGGATCTTTGCCCTTATTCTACCATAATACATTAAGCCTAGGTTCACACTATTGCTGGCTGTGTGGCCTTCATTTGAGTGGGCTGCGGTGCAAGGCCTGTCATGCATGCACCTTTTTAAAAACTCAGCCACAGGGTAGCCACGTGGACTTTTTAACCATATGACTTACCTGCAGTTCTCGCACCTGCAAACACGCTGTGGGCTGAGAGGCGTGGGGGTGCCATTCAGAATGAATAGCAGCCCCACGCATCTTGTAAGAGCAGCACGATTCGACTGCGGGTGGTTGCAGGTTTGGGAACAGGTGAGATTCCAGCACCCGCTAACAGCCCGCACACTGCGTGCAAGTGGGAACCTAGCCTTAGACTAGTAAGACAAAGTCCAAATTAGACACAAAACCAGACCAAAGTTTGCTAATCTTTATCTCAGAGGCAGCCTAAACTTGGGCTAGTTTAAAAATCCTTAATATTGGAATGGTGCAATACATGTTTATTTCATTAAAAGGAAACAACTATGGATCTGAACACTTTGAATAATTACTGTAGATGTGATGATGCTTCCTCGGGATTTGTTCATGATACCCTGGGCTCATGAAAGGAAATCAAATAACATTGTGCACAGGGCCATATTTACCAAGAAAACCTAAAAGGGTTGTTACTAAAGACACCAAAAGTTGTGTACCTATAGGCTTCAGTGATGAAAAGTTACCTCTGGCTGGGTGCTATTCAACCAAAAAGGAGTAGTGCTGGATCTTGGAATGGTGGGTCTGCCGAGGACAGCACCAGAGAGAACACGAAAGCTGCATCTTTTAAAGGCCAAGTTTATCTTTATTAAAAAAAGTATTAACTGCACATGTTTTTTTAGGAAAAAAATGTGCATTTATTATCTTGTTTTCCACAGGAGCTTGCAAAGCAAGTGTGCAATGTTAGGGCCTTACAAACGTCCTCCAGCGCTCTGCATGTGTCTCTGTAGGGACTTTCAGTTGGAAAGCCAGAGGAAGTGTTAATGGACTACGAATGTGGTGATCGCTGAACGTGAATTGCATTGAGAAGTTTGACTCCTGCAGTGGCAGACAGAACTTGCAGTTCATTCATACACTCTGTGAATGGGTGAACTCGGTGTCGGTAGTGACTTCTGTAAGAAAATGGAGAAGCCAAAATGTACAGTTCAGAAATGTAAATATTTCATGGTATTGGTATTTTCTGAATGAAAGGGATAATTATTGAATGCCTTTATTTGTAACTGATTTGCTGCTTTCTTCCAAAAACACCTTGTAGAATTTTAGACAGGAGCAAAAGTGTTTTAAACACAAAAAAATTGACTTTTACATATACAATTCTACAAAATCGATAATAAAGCAAGTGTGCTTGTACATTTTAGGCCCCCCTGCCTGTGCATTGAGCATTACACTAAGGCCATCCGTTAATTTTGTATGCAATATTTTTAATGATGCAGTTCACTACAATCCACAGGGGATTTCCATCTGTGTGTTGTAGACAGTGTTTCTATTGTACTTGTGCATTGGGGTTCCATTTAGAATAAATGGCAATACAACGCACTCAGTGAACTGAAAAATTTAGTCAATAAAATTAGCAAATATCGCACAGTATGCCTCTGCTGCTCTACTAAGCAAAAATGTGTATACAGAACAAAATGTACTGTAGCTCCCCCCATATCGGTGTATAAACTCTATGTAGTTTATACATAGATACGCTGACTTCTCCATCACGTCCAACAATGCCACCATCAGGCCCACTCCGCAAGCCAGAGCACTTGGTGTCATACTAGACTCCAATCTATTCTTCCAGCCCCAAGTCCAATCGCTAACAAACTCATGCAGACTCCACCTCCGCAACATCGCCAAAATCCGCACGTTCCTAACCCCGGAAACCACTAAACAGCTCATCCACTCCCTCATCATATCACGACTCGATTACTGCAACTCCCTCCTCACTGGCCTGCCTCACCGCAGACTATCCCCGCTTCAGTCGATCCTGAATACGGCAGCCAGACTCATCCACCTTACCAACAGCTCCGTTTCCACCACCCCCCTCTGCCAATCCCTCCACTGGCTTCCGATTGCCCAACGGATCAAATTCAAAATGCTTACACTGATGTACAAAGCTGTCCATCATACTGCCCCAAACTACATCACCGACCTAATATCCAAGTACCACCCAACACGTACTCTTCGCTCCTCACAAGACCTCATACTCTCCAGTTCCCTAGTCTCCTCCTCCCGTGCTCGCCTCCAGGACATCGCCCATCCTCTGGAACTCCCTACCCAATCCATCAGACTATCACCTACTCTCCTCTCCTTTAGGCGCACCCTGAAAACCCACCTCTTCAGGGAAGCCTACCCCGCCCCCTGCTAATTGCCAATCTCCTCCACTCTTTCTACCACTCCATCCCCCACAGCTTTTCCTCCTGTACCACTATCCCCTCCCTCCTAGATTGTAAGCTCCTAGGAGCAGGGCCCTCTAACCCCTCGTGTATCGCACTGTATTGTTTATTGTACTGTCTCATGTATTGTCTCCCATTGTAATGTACAGCGCTGAACGAACTATTGGCGCTTTATAAATACTGTATAATAATAATAATGTAGTAACAAAACATTCATGTATACTGGTAAGATTGTTTACATTAAATTGATCAAGTCTGATATTGTATAAGGACTAGATTTCGTTACATTCTAAATCTACAGACAATCACAAGACATGTATACTATCTTACATGTCAAAAAGATTTGTAATTCTGTTCAGCAGGGTTTCTGTTTTTCAGTCACCCCGGCCATATAGCAGTACTAGTCCCTGAATTCCTGAGGCTTCTATGCAAACTGCATTGTGATTGAGCAATATATACTGGTCTAGAACAGTCATCACTAAATTGTGGACGAGTAACTGTCCTGCCCGAGACGCTACAGTCCTGCCAATTAGGAGCTGGTTCTTCCCCTTCACCGTCACCACCGCTGACATTCCCACAGGATGACATTGGGATGCAAAACAGTTCTGGATGAGGGCAGGAACTGCCAATTTTACTTTTCAAGTTAAGCTGCGGGTGATTGGTTGCTAGGACACAGGGCAGTCCTAGCAACCAATCACAAGCTGGTTAACAGGAAATGTGGAGCTCTGGTCCTCCATTCAGAACTGTCCTGCCTTCTGGTGTCATCTCTAGACCTGCTGTGTCTCCTGTCCTCAGCCCTGTGTAAGGTAGGCAGGAGAGAAGTACATACTGCCTGCTATAACCTGCCTGGACTTTATATGTATAGACCACCTGGTTTTCCACCCCCATATTCATCATCAGAAACACAAAGACCTGATCTCATTTCAAGTGAGGTGGAGTCTCCTTGATCTTATATATGGTAATATATTTTTTACCCTTATATTTATTCTATTCAGGTAATTTGTTTGTTATTCATGATTTATATTTACACATTCCTAGAATCACTTGCTATTGTGGATCCATTTCCATTTGGGGTGGTCACCCAGGAAGGCTCTACATATATTTTTTCATGATGGTCAAGCTCATGAGAAGGTAATGGAATTATTAGTTTACCACCAAGTATGGTTATCCTGTTTTAGTACATGATCAGTGCATATTTTTTGTTTCCACTACAATTATCCCTCTTTGGTTTCCATTATAGGAAGTCATTCCATTTATTGTGGTGTTTACCAAAGAATATTTCTGAAGAATGATCTCCCTATCCAGATACCATGTGGAACCTTATGGAATTCTTTGATTTTGTAGTTAGGGAACTTCATTGCCTTATGTGGATTCCTTTTTGCCGACAAACAACCAGATTTGAAGACGTCGAATGTTTTTTAATTTTTTGATTTTATTAAGATTTGTTCATCGTGTCAATGTCTAACCTCTGTATGATCTATGTGATCAAATAAAATATTTTTGTAGCTATTATCTATGCAGTTACATTACTCCGCATGGGTTTTCAATTAACCACTTTTTGCAGGCAGTGTTGCACTTGTCACATTGCCATTTTTTCTATTTAGTATCTTGGGTTTATAAATCCACATTTATATTGTAAGTGAGACGGAGATATCATTATGACACGGATATACGTGTCAAATTAGGTGGCTCTTTTCTTTTTGTTAGGAGAGAAGGCTATGCTACTGCTGTGAAGGATAGGGAGGAAGCAGGCGGTGATATAAAGGGGGTGGGCTGAGGACAGGAGTCTGAAGGAGGATGTGGGTGATATAAAAGGGGGGGGGGGCTTACGACAGGAATGTAAAGGACTATGGGATAAAGATAAAGCGAGCGCTCAAGAATCAGCTGCTGAAACACTCTAAGGAATCACTGGACCTTGTAACAAGAATAATATATATATAGTGCAGCGCTGTGATACTAATATAAAATATACATGAATAAAAGTTCATATAGTCCTTTACACAATAAAAGTGATCCTGAACAAAGAACATGTGAAGGTCTCTTCATCGTTTAGATGACTGGAATCAAATAGAAAAAATGCGCACTCACCGACCGCGCATTTTAAATGCGCATGTATGCAATATTATCCAGATGATCGGTCAGGTATGCGGATCAGCAAAACACATTGGTCATCCCCCTCAAGTAACGACATCAGCCTTGGGTGCAGTGATATATCTCCAGGTCCAGAGAGCCCTCTTGCCCCAAGTGATAAGGTGGATAGAGATCCCTCTCCTGGTTACAGGTACCCCAAGAATTGGCTGCTGCAAATCTGGAACCCTCCAACAAGAGGGTCAAGAAAGGGAATGCCAATAGTGTAGTATGTTCAAAACTTTTATTGGGTCAATAGTAATACTAGCCAGGGTCACATGCATATAACAAATACCGTCAGCGATCAGGCGGACTGGTAAATGAGGGAAATGAATAAATAAATAAATAATACATGCACTAACCCGGCAAAGGTAAAAAATGGAAGACCACCGGACCTCCCCGTGGTCCCAGTGGTCAGGAAGTCACACTCGCTACTGGCTCCTCCTGAGGCCTGTCATGCTACGGCACTTCATCAGAGGGTGGACGCCACTAGCAGTGTGACAAGAAAGACTTCCTATTTAAATGCGGTTCGCGCATGCGCACAAATCCCGCTCTGTCGTTCAGAAGCAGAAACGACGAACTGCGCATGCGCGAATAGCCGCCATTTTGCCGAGGATTATCGATGCGCGGAAATGAACTGCAAATGCGCCACCCGATAGCCGCCATTTTGCCATGGATTTTAAGCAGTGAGCTGTGTAAACTGACAGCCACTGCTATAGAGATGAAAACAGGGCACATGAGACTAGTGCCGATTACCCGGGGCTGGTGACAGGACCGTGATTGATCGGATTGGAGTGATAATCATCCGATCTAACCTCCCCCCAGGGCAATTGTCCAGGAACGTAAGCCACTATTTAAAGGAGAGGATATATCCAAGTATATAGAGCCAATACTAGCAAAGTGCCCCAGGGACTGTTTAACCCCCTTTTGGTCATCCATAAGGGTAATTTCATCAACTCCTCAACGTATACTATTATATCCATGGCATAGGTGCTAGAGTGGATACTAGAGTGGATTATCTATATAGTAATATAAATAAACATTAATTATGCGAAAAACAACCTCCATATTAAAAAGTTTCAAAACGCACATAGGTATTCAAAAAACGCACACATATTGAAAACGCACACAGATGTTGAAAACAGGTGGCATTTCCTGTTGACATAAAATCTTATCGTGAGTCACCAATTGTCGTGGATCATAAACCGTAACCAGTAACCAAAGGTGCTCCACATCCAGATGCTGCATACTATTAAAGTTCAGAAAAAAGCACTCTACAGACAATTGGTACACATACATCTATTTCTATAGCTCCATATCCTAGAGATACAGAAAATATGAAGAAACGAAATATAAATCTATAAAAATGGAAATATATGAAGATATAAAAATTTATTATATAGACTAAAAGTGTAAAAATGAATAAAAATGAAAATAAAAATGAAATGTAAAAATGTAGATAAAAACCTCAACCATATATCAAGGCATGTGGTTGAACCCAATGGGGAATATATCATTGTCTTAACTATTAGCAATGAAGCAGTTTATATCTACCTCAACATTGTGTCCATGAGGGTAAAGGGTGCGTAATTCATAGACCCAACGGGTCTCTGCCTGAGAAACAGTTCTAGTCTTATGGAGTCCCCTCCAATGCGGAGATATTACCTCTATACCCATAAATTTTAATGAGGTAGGATCCTTATTATGGAAAAGCCTATAGTGGTTGGATAACGAATGATCCTTGTAGCCTTTCCTTATGTTCGCCACATGCTCACGTAGGCGGTCCCGTAGGCATCTGGTTGTCCGTCCTACATACTGTTTCTTACAGGGACAACTCAGAAGGTAGACCACAAATTTACTGTGACATGTTATGAATTGCTTGATATCATAAGATTTCCCAGTTGATGATGAGGTAAACGTATCAATCCTCCGTTTACGGGTATTGTCACACCTACATATAATGCACTTATTACACGGGTGGAATCCCTTTAGTTCATTGAAAAAGGTCAATTTAGCAGGGGGGTTCACCACGTTTGGTGCAATCCGATTTCTAATGGACGGGGCCCTTCTAAACATAATCTCAGGTTTATCAGGTAGTATTTGTGATAAAACAGGGTCCATCCTTAAAATGTCCCAATTCTTCTTAATCAGTCTTCCTACTTGTCTGTATTGCACTGAAAACGTAGTCACAAACGGACATACTCTCTCATGTGTTCTTTTTGGTTTATATGAGAGCATCTCATTCCTGTCAAAACCCGCAACCTTCGCCAGAGAATCATCAAGTTCAGTTTCTCTATACCCTTTTTCAAGGAATCTGCTTTTTAGAATATTCGCTTGAGACCAATATGTCTCTAGATCTGTACAGTTACGCCTTATCCGGGTAAATTGGCCTTTTGGTATGTTATTAAGCCAATTTGGGTGGTGGCAGCTATTTACAGGGATATAGCTGTTACGATCGGATACCTTAAAAAAGGACTTAGTAACTATCCTCCCGTTGCCATTGGTTAGTGTAAGGTCCAAAAAGTCGATCTGGTGTCGACTATAGGTATAAGTCAAGCGGATGTTTAAAGTGTTATTATTTAGTGTTGTAAAAAAGTTATTGAGTGCATTTTCCTCCCCATTCCAAAGGAGGAGGATGTCATCTATATATCGTTTGTACAAAACCAGTTCTGGCCAGTCTCTGGCATAGATGACATCCTCCTCCCACCTGGACATGAAAAGGTTTGCGAGGCTTTACTCCAGCTGACTATATGGGGGAGGTGAGTAGGCTCTTGGAGGATGAATCCACCTATAGGTTATTACCTGGTAACCCTCTTATAGGTTACAAGAAATCACTTTTAACCATTATTAAGAAAGGATTTGAGAATGGGATTATAAATAAAAAAGAGAAGGCTTTTCTGTGCCCGGTGGCACCTAAGCTTCCTATATTATATATCCTTCCGAAGGTGCATAAAGACCCGGTACATCCACCGGGACGACCTATAATTAGTGGTATAGGGTCGTTATTATCAAGGATCGGTGAATACATCGATTTCCATTTGCAACCACTAGTTGCTGAAACACCTTCATTTCTAAGCGACACCAAACAGGTCCTGAATGAAATTAAAACAGTGAAGATATCACCTGGTATGTTCTTGGTCACAGCGGACGTCAGCTCCTTGTATACAAGCATTGACCATGCAGATGGCATGGAGGCCGCAGATTTCTACTTGACTAATCATAGTCACTTACCAGACATACAAAGGTGCTTTATTCTGGATCTATTGCACTTTGCTATGTATCACAACTATTTCTGGTACAACAAATCTTATTACCTACAGATAAAAGGCGTTGCAATGGGGGCTAAGTTTGCCCCCAGCCTCGCGAACCTTTTCATGTCCAGGTGGGAGGAGGATGTTATCTATGCCAGAGACTGGCCGGAACTGGTTTTGTACAAACGATATATAGATGACATCCTCCTCCTTTGGAATGGGGAGGAAAATGCACTCAATAACTTTTTTACAACACTAAATAATAACACTTTAAACATCCGCTTGACTTATACCTATAGTCGACACCAGATCGACTTTTTGGACCTTACACTAACCAATGGCAACGGGAGGATAGTTACTAAGTCCTTTTTTAAGGTATCCGATCGTAACAGCTATATCCCTGTAAATAGCTGCCACCACCCAAATTGGCTTAATAACATACCAAAAGGCCAATTTACCCGGATAAGGCGTAACTGTACAGATCTAGAGACATATTGGTCTCAAGCGAATATTCTAAAAAGCAGATTCCTTGAAAAAGGGTATAGAGAAACTGAACTTGATGATTCTCTGGCGAAGGTTGCGGGTTTTGACAGGAATGAGATGCTCTCATATAAACCAAAAAGAACACATGAGAGAGTATGTCCGTTTGTGACTACGTTTTCAGTGCAATACAGACAAGTAGGAAGACTGATTAAGAAGAATTGGGACATTTTAAGGATGGACCCTGTTTTATCACAAATACTACCTGATAAACCTGAGATTATGTTTAGAAGGGCCCCGTCCATTAGAAATCGGATAGCACCAAACGTGGTGAACCCCCCTGCTAAATTGACCTTTTTCAATGAACTAAAGGGATTCCACCCGTGTAATAAGTGCATTATATGTAGGTGTGACAATACCCGTAAACGGAGGATTGATACGTTTACCTCATCATCAACTGGGAAATCTTATGATATCAAGCAATTCATAACATGTCACAGTAAATTTGTGGTCTACCTTCTGAGTTGTCCCTGTAAGAAACAGTATGTAGGACGGACAACCAGACGCCTACGGGACCGCCTACGTGAGCATGTGGCGAACATAAGGAAAGGCTACAAGGATCATTCGTTATCCAACCACTATAGGCTTTTCCATAATAAGGATCCTACCTCATTAAAATTTATGGGTATAGAGGTAATATCTCCACATTGGAGGGGACTCCATAAGACTAGAACTGTTTCTCAGGCAGAGACCCCGAGGGGTCCATGAATTACGCACCCTTTACCCTCATGGACACAATGTTGAGGTAGATATAAACTGCTTCATTGCTAATAGTTAAGACAATGATATATTCCCCATTGGGTTCAACCACATGCCTTGATATATGGTTGAGGTTTTTATCTACATTTTTACATTTCATTTTTATTTTCATTTTTATTCATTTTTACACTTTTAGTCTATATAATAAATTTTTATATCTTCATATATTTCCATTTTTATAGATTTATATTTCGTTTCTTCATATTTTCTGTATCTCTAGGATATGGAGCTATAGAAATAGATGTATGTGTACCAATTGTCTGTAGAGTGCTTTTTTCTGAACTTTAATAGTATGCAGCATCTGGATGTGGAGCACCTTTGGTTACTGGTTACGGTTTATGATCCACGACAATTGGTGACTCACGATAAGATTTTATGTCAACAGGAAATGCCACCTGTTTTCAACATCTGTGTGCGTTTTCAATATGTGTGCGTTTTTTGAATACCTATGTGCGTTTTGAAACTTTTTAATATGGAGGTTGTTTTTCGCATAATTAATGTTTATTTATATTACTATATAGATAATCCACTCTAGTATCCACTCTAGCACCTATGCCATGGATATAATAGTATACGTTGAGGAGTTGATGAAATTACCCTTATGGATGACCAAAAGGGGGTTAAACAGTCCCTGGGGCACTTTGCTAGTATTGGCTCTATATACTTGGATATCTCCTCTCCTTTAAATAGTGGCTTACGTTCCTGGACAATTGCCCTGGGGGGAGGTTAGATCGGATGATTATCACTCCAATCCGATCAATCACGGCCCTGTCACCAGCCCCGGGTAATCGGCACTAGTCTCATGTGCCCTGTTTTCATCTCTATAGCAGTGGCTGTCAGTTTACACAGCTCACTGCTTAAAATCCATGGCAAAATGGCGGCTATCGGGTGGCGCATGCGCAGTTCATTTCCGGGCATCGACAATCCTCGGCAAAATGGCGGCTATTCGCGCATGCGCAGCTCCTCGTTTCTGCTTCTGAACGACAGAGCGGGATTTGTGCGCATGCGCGAACCGCATTTAAATAGGAAGTCTTTCTTGTCACACTGCTAGTGGCGTCCACCCTCTGATGAAGTGCCGTAGCACGAAAGGCCTCAGGAGGAGCCAGTAGCGAGTGTGACTTCCTGACCACTGGGACCACGAGGAGGTCCGGTGGTCTTCCATTTTTTACCTTTGCCGGGTTAGTGCATGTATTATTTATTTATTTATTCATTTCCCTCATTTACCAGTCCGCCTGATCGCTGACGGTATTTGTTATATGCATGTGACCCTGGCTAGTATTACTATTGACCCAATAAAAGTTTTGAACATACTACACTATTGGCATTCCCTTTCTTGACCCTCTTGTTGGAGGGTTCCAGATTTGCAGCAGCCAATTCTTGGGGTACCTGTAACCAGGAGAGGGATCTCTATCCACCTTATCACTTGGGGCAAGAGGGCTCTCTGGACCTGGAGATATATCACTGCACCCAAGGCTGATGTCGTTACTTGAGGGGGATGACCAATGTGTTTTGCTGATCCGCATACCTGACCGATCATCTGGATAATATTGCATACATGCGCATTTAAAATGCGCGGTCGGTGAGTGCGCATTTTTTCTATTTGATTCCAGTCATCTAAACGATGAAGAGACCTTCACATGTTCTTTGTTCAGGATCACTTTTATTGTGTAAAGGACTATATGAACTTTTATTCATGTATATTTTATATTAGTATCACAGCGCTGCACTATAGGAATGTAAAGGAGTAGAGGGTGATATGAAGGGGGATTGAGGACAGACATGTGAAGGTGGGGGGGGGGGGGGTGATACTATGAAAGGGGGCTGAGGACTGGAATACTAAGGAATAGGGGGGTTATATGAAGAGGAGCCGGAACAGAAATGTGAAGGAGGAGGGGGGTGATGTGCAGAGGGGACTGAAAATACTGATATATTAATGGAATTGTGTTATGAAGGATCTGAGGCTACGTTTAGATCATTGCAACCTGCGTTGCGTGTGTAGGCAGCCAATTCATTTCAGTGGGCTACCTTACATGCAGCAACAGAAGAAACAAGTCCCTGACCTTATTTGAAATGGTACCACACCGAACCATATGGTGCACCATGTTTGCCGATGCACGGAAGTGCCATTATGAATTAAACACTCAATTTGGACCTCTGCAGGAAATACATTTTGCTGACTGGACCTCTGTAGCTTTTAATTCAATACCCCCGGTCTAGGACCTGTTGCAGCTTGTGAATGAACAATGACTGAACAGCAATACACCGATGAGATCATCATATGCTCTCTTCCCCTCTCAGTGTTGCATGGACAGCATTGTGGAATGCAGTGGAGCCCAAAGGGTGCCATCACTAGCTTTCCTGTACAGGAAGCCAATACCAAGAGAAATGCGGGTACTTGCAAGATGTTTGTAAAAAAACATGTAAAAAACATGCAATAATATTTTCAAATAATCACCCGGGGTACCTATGCAACTAGAACTCTTGAGTTAACCACTTTTAGACCACAATATGTATATATATATTGCAGATTTCAAGTGGTATACTGAGATGATGCCTGCAGGTACAGGCATCATACCGGTATTGATTTTTTTCAGCAAACAATTTCTTTTTTTATAAAAGCAATTATGCTTGCTAATTAGCCACTGTATTTCTTTTACAGGTGGTGGAGGGTTGTTCCCCCCTTCCGCTATCCCACTGTGCTTGCGCGCAAAGGTGAACGTATTAGTCGGTCCATGCATACATAAAATGGCGATAGTACCACACATGGGAGGTATCACCACAAACGTCAGAACAACAGAAATAATTCTAGCACCACACCTCCTGTGTAACTCTAAGCTGATAAATTGTATAGGCTTTTAAAGTGATACCTACGGCACCATTCCACAAGCATGCATAATTTTAAAGTGTGACATGTTAGGTATCTATTTACTCAGCATAGCATAATCTTTTATATTTAAAAAAAATGGGTATTATATTGTGTTTATGTGCATTAAAGTTCATTAGTATATATTTTTTTTTTAAAGTAATTTTTTCCCAAAAAAATTGCATTTCAAAAACCTCTGCGCAAATACCATGTAACATAAAAAAGACAAGCAGAGCTTCCCCTTTTGGATAGAGCGTCATTTTAAGTTCTTTGTTATATATCTTTTTATATTTATAAATATACATATTTACATACCTGGAATATCAGTACTTTGCTCAGAAAAGCCAAGGTCTTTTGTCAAGCCTACAAGTTCCTTTGCCTAAGAAGCACAGTATGATATAGTAAAACAGAAAATTTACATTAATTATCTACATCTTAAAAAAGCAACACCGACAGTCTGCCTGTACAGGAAATGTGTTGGTTGAAATTATGTCATTAGTTCTGGACCCACAGTACTCCATTATGAAGAATGGTAGCATATTCAGTCACTAGGTTCTTTGAATGGGCTGAAACTGAAATTGGGGACATGTGATTATTAACCTCCCTAGTGGTCTGATTATGTCAATATTTCTGTGCTCAAAGCGGTACTTTTTTTGCATGGAAATATGTTGTTTTTTTATTGTAGGCCTGTAATTCTTAGGAATAACTCACTGAAATCTGTCCGAACAAGAATCTAGCAAACATCCCGGGTATGATAAAGTTTGAAACATGAAATCATAAATTATAATATAATAAATAATCATAAAAAATAATATAATAAAATTCAATAATGTAATCAAACCAAAAACACTGAAATTTGAAATATAGCGGCAAATTCGCACATCACTGAGCAAAGTCGCAAAATCATTTTAAGTGTCTGATGACGAATTTCCACACGTATCATTATCACTCAATTCTGCAAGTGTTTCTGATTTACTATCGTTCTCTAGCTGGTCTAAAACCACTTTTGACCTAAAGGGATATTTTTTGGACGCCATGGACATTTCTCAGTTTCCAGGCAGAAAGAACAGTAAAAATGCAGGAAAGGCACAGGACAAATCACTAGGAACAAAATGTAAGTGAAATGGTTTGATACAGTAATGTTTTACTATGTGATTTTAGTGTATTGAGTGAATGTCACTTTAAAAATTTTTGAATTTTCCGCCGGTTCCGTCCCCGTACATCCCGATGCTCGCAGGGAATGGAACCCGGAAGACGGATGCCGGCATCGGCCAGAGGAGATGGCTGGAGATGCTGCAGGGGGGACATCACGGGAGCGAAGGACAAGTGATCGAGGGAATCCCTGAGCAACGGTACAGTGTAATCCCGAGTGTAGCTTGGGGTTACGGATTTTGGGCCTGAAAGTTTACCCCGAGCTACACTCGGGAATACCACCAGGGAGATTAAAGCATGTCTAAATGCAAAAACAAAAAATAAATATATTGTAGTCTGCTAGTCATTGAATATGGTGCCTGTATTCGCTCATTTTATTTCTTCATATTTTTGTCTTTTATTTTCACCTGGTGATCCTGCTAATACCACATTTCCTGTCCTGTACTGTATCTTTTCAGGGACAGTGTTGTCACCCTAGGAAATTACTACAGAACACCTTCCACTCTCATCATCGCCATCTCTAGGGGAAGGGGTTCTGTTGTCCTCAGATAGCTGGGAATAATGTAACAGATGTGCAGCCCCAGATGTTAAACTTGCAAGATTTCTGCCAGGACCAATGGGTATTTTTATGCATTAGGGAACAGAAATAATAAAACACTTTTCATAGTATATTTAACAGACAAAAAAAGGAGCTAATAAGAGAAGTTCAGTGTTAGAATTTTAATTTAATTTTCAAATGTGACTGCAGTGTACCTTTTAGGACCACACGTGTATACAGTGCACTGTAAAAACAAGCACTGCTGTGACAATGTAGTGAATACTGTATGTGTATTAATACATTTACAGCATGGGCAATTGTCTGTTATGTCCATCTATTGTAGCCACATGAGTTCACAAAACACAGAAAAAAAACTAACATTAGTGGCTGTGAGATGTGTGAAGTGCATATTGCTAAAGTGTCAGCTGTGAATATATACACTGTGTGCACAATTATTAGGCAAGTTGTATTTTCGAGGATTCATTTCATTATTGAACAACTCCAGTGTTCTCGGTCAATCCAAAATGTTAACAAACCTCAAACCTGAATATTTAAGAAAAGTGAGGTTTTGGCTTTCTTAGGAGAATATCTGTATGTGCACAATTATTGGGCAACTATTAGTGTGCAGAATTATTATGCAACAAAATGAAAAACAAAAACGTTCCCCCCTATCACTTGTTTATGTTCATCTGTTGAAGTGAGAACAATAAACAAAGAACTCAAAATGTACAAATAAACATTTCTTTTATTTATATGGAAAAAAAAAAAAATCAGTGACCAATATAGCCACCCTTCTTTTCAATAGCAGTCATAAGCCTTCCATTCATGGAGTCTGCCAGTTTATTGATCTCTTGCTGATCAACTTTTTTGTGCAGCAGCAATCACAGTCGCCCAGACACTGTTCAGAGAGGTGTACTGTTTTCCTTCACTGTAAATCTCCCGTTGAAGAAGGGCCCACAGGTTTTCAATAGAGTTTAGGTCAGGTAAGGAAGGGGGTCATTACTCTTTCATCTTTAAGGCCTTTACTGGCTAGCCATGTAGTGGAGTACTTTGATGCATGTGTAGCACCCTCCTAGTTAGGTACTAGGATATGTATAATTAGAGTCCAGTGACTGATGAGTTAGGTCTGCTCATGCTGCTCTGGTGCTGTTGGAGTTCTGCCTGCCTTCAGGAAGCTATGAGAGCCTTCCAAAACATGGGTACGGGTTAGGCAAATGCACAGCATGAATATGGATACGGTCCAGGCCAATTGCAAGGGAAGGGTTGTCCATTTGGTTGCTGGGAGTATTACTTATATTCAAATCACATGGGGTTCAGTGTCTTTCCAGGGAGTGCATTGCACCAGTCAGGCTGGAGGCAGGCTGCCTCGCCTGGCACTTGTTGCCATGTGGCCTCAGGTGGGTCAACCTGAGGGCCTGAAACTAGAGAGAGTAACCCTGGTTCTTCAGTAAGCTGACTGAGGGGAGCTATCTGCCAAAGCTCTGTCTGGTATTACTGGAGAGAGTCACTTGGAAGATTGGAAGGAGGCAACCATTCTGTCCTTGGACTTGTGAGTACAGACTCTAAGAGATCTTGGGGACCCTGTGTGCTTTGCTACCCCTCTGTTGCTTCATAGTCAGTGTGGGTCTTAAGAAAAGGGAACACTGGCTAGTGTTCTGGGGAGCCTGTCCGATTGTTGCTTCTGCAAAAAGGGGCTTTGCTTAGCTACGTTACCTTTGGGCTGTCACAGTCTCTCGTAACTGGCTTATACCTGAGGAGCTCAGCCCTGTAACTACTACTACTGCAAAAAGAGACTTTGTTCACTCCTAAAACTACTTGTTGCTGCAAAGTAAAGAGAAGTCTGCTATCTGCTTCAGCTAATTCTTCAAAATTGTTCAACTAAGAGACCAGCTAGATGTCTTCAGCATGAATAGTTCTGATTTTGGAGTATCCTACTACAATTCCCCATCCCTATCCTCAGTTCTACAATGAACTCCACAAACAAAACATGCCCTAGACTGGTCAATGAAGACAACGGGCGGAAATGTGTGTGAGTGTATTTGGCTGCAGACATTCACTGTGCCTGGCTGTGAGAGTGGAGAGTGTAAAGTGGAGCCCGTGTAAAACATACAATTGGCTCCTTTGGGGGTAGCACTACACATGCGATGGAGCATTGTCCTGCATAAAGAAGGCCATGCCCCGGATGGTAACCTGGACCTCGGCCTGCCAGACCGCATTTGATCGGCTGAAGGAGGCCCTTTCCCATGACCCTGTCCTAGCAGCGCCCAACTACCAGCGAAGGTTCCTTGTGCAGATGGACACCTCCACTTATGGGCTGGGGGCTGTCCTCAGCCAGGTAAATGAGGAGGGGGAGGAGGACCCTGTGGCCTTCATTAGCAGGAAACTATTAGACCGGGAGGTGGCCTATGCCATCATAGAGAAGGAGTGCCTGGCCATAGTGTGGGCGTTGAAGAAACTTCAACTCTATTTGTATGGCCGGGAGTTCACCATCCTCACAGACCATAACCCCCTCACCTGACTGAATCAGGTCTCCGGGGTAAATGGCCGCCTCTTACGATGGAGCCTAGCCCTACAACCCTACAATTTCAGTATCCAATACTGATGAGGAAGCCAGCACCACAATGCACATGGGCTGTCCCGCCAGCAAGACCCCCAATAAATGCAGTCCACACGTGCCTGTACGGGAACCTGTTGAAGTTCCCCTGGCGGCACTTGTAGAATGGAGGGGGGAGGGGTTGTCACGGAGCTGGCCCTTTCCCCCCCCATCCTCTAGGCTTGCTGCCTGCCACCCCCCCCACCCCTCAGCAGACTCTCACCCTTCTGTCCCGTCCATGCTGGGACTTCTAGTCCTCCGTGTCCCTGACACAGGCAGCCCTCGGCAGCCCCTCACCCCCCTCGCCTGCAGTCTGGCCCCCTGCTGAAGGAATCCACAAACAGACCACCTCCTCCCTTCCCCCTCATGCACATCTTCCTGCCAGACAGGGACAAAGGCCTTGTTCCCTGGGTGGGTCCGGAGACCTGGGAGACAGGGCCCGTTGCCATGGTAACCTGACAGGAAGTCTCGAGTTACCACAAGGTGCCCAGCTCTGTACTTAAGGGTGAGCAGGAAAAAAACCCCTTCTGTTCTCCTGGCTGTGTGTGTGAGGGAAGACTGTGCTAAGGGCCAGTGTCTCTCATACGACCATCTCCCGTCCCCCTCCTCATCTCCCTGACTGACCGGACTGCCTGGCTGCTGCTGGATCCTCTCCGGCGTGGGGTGAACTCTCTGCTGCCTCAAATCTCTTCCCTGCCTGGACTTACCTCTTGTTCCCTGTGAGCCTGCGGGCTGGACATCTTCCCTGGTTGGACTTACCTCTTGTTCCCTGTGAGCCTACGGGCGGGACATTTTCCCTGGCTGGACTTACCTCTTGTTCCCTGTGAGCCTGCGGGCTGGACATTTTCTCTGGCTGGACTTACCTCTTGTTCCCTGTAAGCCTGTGGGCTGGACATCTTCCCTGGCTGAATTTAACTCTTTGTTGCCTGTGAGCCGAATGGACTTAACCCTTCCCTGCCTGGAGCTGCCTGTGTGGATTAACCCTGTTTTGCCGGTGTGGACTGTAGCCCTCTGTGTCCGGCTCCCCGCATCCAGTAAGTGGACTAACCCCATGCTGCCCAAAAGACTGAGCCCAATTCTCCCCAGGAACCCGAAGTCCCACAAAACCACCCTGCCCTTGCCTTACTGAGCCCTGTGGATTACCATACCCCTGTTGTTCCATATTGCCTTCCAAAGAACTTTACTGTGTTGCTGTGTCTGGTGTGGATCTGTGGACTAAAGGAACTGTTGCCTGTGCCCCAAAAACCTCTCCCAATAAACGCCACACGTTGGGTTCCGTGCAATCTGTCTCTGTGTGCTCTCTGGTTCTCTTGACAGTCTGTATAGCAGTTCATTCTTTGTAATAGTTGGTTCATTACGTAGTTACATAGGCAGTTTGAAAAATAGATACAAATACATATAGTTCAGGCCTAGTTCACACTAGTGTGATTTTCAGATGTGACTTGAGTTGCACAGAATCACGACAATGGAAATTACATTGTTTTCAATGGTGTCTGTTCACAGCAATAAAACTCAGCACAGCGCAAATTTGGAAAAGGTTATATTTGTATAACTTGTAAATTTTTACTACTTTATTGCGATTCTAGTTTGATTTTGGCCCCGTAGACTTCAATGGAAATGCATAAAAATCACTTTTATAAGAGATTTCATGTTTCTTGCTAACAGATCGCCTCAAAATTGCATCTGAAAAACACATGTGAATTGCTTCACACTAGTGTGAACCAAGCATCAATGGTAAAAATAAATAAATAGAAAACCTCCATATACAGAATCCTACACCTGGAGTTGATCTAGAGGAAGGCTCCAGTTGGCTCCAGTGGGGTAAAAAAAAATACCTTCCTGATCCCCCAAGAGGCAGTTGGAAAGTCCCTGGATCAACAATCTCTAGTGTTATTACCTAAAAATGTTGGTATCCAGTTATATTTTGTGCATTAAGAAAAACCAACTTTCTGAGCAAATTACTAAGCTGGCCAGAACTAGTTCACTTAAATACTTAATTATGGCTCTATTACAAAGTTTCTCTAAATACCATGCAAAGATAATATATAAATACCTTTTCGGTCACTAGGTTCCAGTTTATTTTCCAGAAATACAAACAAAAGAAGAGATCAATACAAGCAAACCCAGCAATCATTCCAATCCAAAAACCTGTTAAAGCAAATATTAAACTTTAATTTTTGATTTTAGAAAAGGGAATTTTCAATTACATTGCCGTATACATACCATCCCATATGGAAGAAAAATATATTTGAAATATATTGTAAAAATATTCTTCCCAAATATATTGACATATATTTGAAATACTACAATTTTGGCCATATTCAATATATTTCAAAATATATATATATACTGTATGTTGAAATGTACTTTTATCACAAAATATGAACAATATTTTTAAAAATACATTTCAAAATACACTGTATGTCTTTAAAAATAAAAATCTACATGTCTGGAATGCATTTACAAATATATGTAAAAATATATGTTAAAATGACTTTTTTATATGTTAAAAAAATCTGAAGAATATATTTTAAAAAAATATATTTTTAAAAATATTTTTCATATATTTTGTAATATATAAAAAACAAATTACACACATACATACATATATACTGCATGTTGAAATGCATTTTTATATAATACAAAATATATGAAAAATATTTTTTTAACATTTTTTTTTTATACTACATCTAAAATCTTGACCAATTCTTGGCTGGAAATAAACTTTTTATTTCCTATTGTCAGCATTGGATTCATACCTTTTTATAGCTGTAACTAGGTCTTTGATCTTCTGGAAGCCAGTAGAACAATCTCCAATTTGCTCTCCAAGACACATAATTCATTTCTTTGGATCTAAGAGCTTCAGAATATCTCTCTCAGCAATGTCTAGCTGCTAGAGTTTTTATTAACTTTCTAATAGCATTTTATAAGGGGGGCGCAAACACAATTTGGAGCAGCTGTGCAAGCCAACCAATCAGCTTCTATCCTTAGCTTGTTCAGTTAAGCTTTAAAAATACATGATAGTTCCCTTACCGGTGGGCTTCCTCTTCTCTTGAATACTTGGGCATTCGCTTGACCCCCACCTATGACTCCCTTTTTGCTGCAAATTATTATCCTTTGCTTAGCTCCTTATCTTCTCTTATGCATTCCTGGCAATTTCCGCACCTGTCTTGGATAGGACGGGTTCATTCAGTGAAAATGACCATCTTGCCGAAATTGTTATATTATTTTCGCACCCTCCCAGTGCGGGTTCCCCCTCATTTTCTTCGGTTGCTTCAGGCGAAGTTTATGCATTTTATCTGGGCCAATAAGCATCCCAGAGTCTCTAGAAATATGCTCTTTGCTCATAGACTCCAAGGTGGTCTTGGGGTACCCAATGTAACTAAGTATTATCAGGCGAGCCAAATTGCCCCGCTGTCTATGTTGCACGCTTCCTCCGATGTTCCTCTCTGGGTCCTGCTGGAACTACCTAATTGTGCCCCTATCGCACTGTCGACACTTCTATGGCTTCCCCCTGCCCTACGCCCTATGGCGCTGAGTCCGATGTTGCTCCATGGCATACGAGTCTGGGACTTGGTACGTTACTCCAGTGGCCTGATGTCACCCTTTTTGCCCTTGCTTCCAATCGTTAATAACCCTCTTTTCCCGCCGGGTCTAGATCACCCGAGGGCATTTTCTTGGTGGGTGGCTCATGGTTTCTCACAGGTGCAACACTTTTTGATTTTTCAGTCCTTTCCCACCTGGAATGTCCTCCGGGAGTCTCGGGATGTTCCCCCAGCGGAATTTTTTCGGTACCTTCAATTGCGACACTGGCTACTCTCGCTGAGGGCCACTTCTGCTTTCCCATATCAGCAATCTGCCTTTGAACGGCTTTGCCAGCAGCGTCCGGGCGCCCCGGGCCTTATCTCCCTTCTTTACGCAGCTTTGAACAGACGCTCGTCGCACACTTCTCTTTCATATGTAGTTCAGTGGGAACGCGACCTGGGAGTGGCTGTGGATCCGGAGGACTGGAATAAAGCCTTGTCACTCATAGCTAAATGTTCGTTTAATACGACCACGCTGGAAGCAGCCTATAAGGTATTGTTTCGTTGGTATTGGGTGCCGGCTCGTTTGGCCCAGGCTAACCCTGCCTGTAGTGATCGATGTTTTCGGGGTTGTGGCCATCGTGGCGATGTACTGCATATCTGGTGGTCATGCCCGAGGTTGGTTCATTTTTGGTCTCGTGTGTTTGGCCTCCTTTTCACTTTGTTTCATCTCTCCATACGCCGGGATGCTCGGTATGCTTTGCTTCATTGCCCCATACCGGGCCTCTTGGCTCGTCAGCAGCGGTTGGCTTCCTATTTGTTTTTATCGGCCACTAGGACAATTGCTCAGGCCTGGAAGAGTCAGTTTGTACTTTTTCAGGGGGTGCGGGATCGTATGACTACTATGATGCTCAATGAACAGATGTCGAGTATATGCAACGACTCTCAACATACATTTTTGAAAATATGGGAGCCGTGGCTGCAATATGCCTTTCCCACGCTCCCCCGGCCAGTGTAGGGAGGTGATGGAGTTTTGCATTGGCGCTCATGGACCCTTGCTCTTTGGTGTGTGTTTTTGTTTTTGTTTTTTTTTTGTTTTTTTTCTCTTTCTTCTCTGCTCTTTTTCTCTCCTTTTCTGTTTGTTTTGATGTGACAGTGGACAGCTGTCTTTAGTTGCAATAATCTGAGTTTCACTGATGTTATTGTAACCTATGTGCCATTGATAGCCCCTGCGTGGGCATACGTTTTGCCTTATTGGAATTAGAGCGTTGTCTGCTCTATTATGCATTTTCTATCGGTGCAATTGATAGCCCCTGCGTGGGCGTGTTTTGTTGCCTCTGTTTTATACTTTTTAAAATTAATAAAAACCATTGAAATACAAAAAATGAAAAAAAAAAAAAAGTGAGAACAAAAATACATGATAGAAGTTGATTGGTTGTCATGTACAGCTGATCCAGTTTGATAAATTCCCCTTACCATGTTTCTCTCTCAACACCACCCATAATTCAGAAAAAAAGACATTTCAAGGCATACCCCTGATTACTGAGACATAGGGGAACTTAGGGCTATAGTAGGCTTGTTTCTCAATCTCTATTATAAAATAGCATCTGAAGCTAAATTAGTTGTAACCTCTGACATAAAAAATAAACAAAGCATATCCCTCTATAGTGTGTACTGTGGTCTCAATCCAAAGCAATGAGTGTGATCTGTCTGCTGCCTGCCTGCTCTCCTATCTGTACTGGTCATTTCTTACAGCTAATGTTGACTCAAGGAATGGAGGGGAATAGGGGAGAGGAGCCCCAGCACACAGCCTTTGATCCAGCCTCAGTTGTGCGTGTTCTCTGTGCACTGTGTGAAGGGGTATGTGTCCCTTCCCTCCAGTCAGGGCCCAGGTTACAGTCAGCTCCCTGCTGTGTGCTCTGCAGTGTGTGATCCTCACCCCTTTCTTGCTAGAGCTCAGGAATGCTGTGTAAAATGTGTGCTTTAGAAGACTGTAAGAGAAGAGACGCTGTAGATAAACAGATACAACTTATGTAGGAGGATTTGCTTTATCTCTGTGTATCGCCTGAAGCCAATCACTTCACTGGGTATATGTTAATGTTTAATATGGGATAAGGATACTAATTTATTGTTGTTGCTCTGTATCCGCACACTGCCATTGTACTTTTACCAGGATGTGACTTTTAATGATCTCTTAGATTGTAAGCTCCAAGGAGCAGGGCTCCCCTAACCCTCTTGTATTGAACGGTATTGTTGCTGTATTGTCTCCCGTTATATTGTAAAGCGCTGAGCAAACTGTTGGCGCTATATAAATCCTGTATAATAATAATAATAATTTGTCTTGATCAATAACACCAAATGTTTACAAAAGAGCATGAAAAATGTCAGTTTAAAATTTCAGGTCACTTAAATAATGCTGCAATTTACAGTAAAATGGTAATAGAATTAATAAAATTGCATTTTAATTACCTTTTATACCTTGTTTCAATGGAAACATGAGGGGTACACCAACTGGAAAACTGAGAAGGCCATAACCTACAATAAATGCCAATGCTCCAATCTCTGGTTTCCCAATGCCTCTAAGCAGTCCATTGAAAACACCCTGTACAAAAGAGAACATACAGAATAGAAGGAAACCATATTTTTGGCCAGAGAATATTAAAATACATTATGGTTTTAGCAGTGAGCAGTGAAATACACATGCAAGTAGAACATTTATGGTTAACTTCTGTTTAGTAAGGCTAGGTCCACACTGGTGTGATCAGATTTTGATCTGACTTTTAGTGCAATTATATGATGTTACTTGGATGCTACTTGGATGTTGCCAACATCCAACATCTAAGGGGTCAGAACCATTCTGGAACCAAAGTATTACAGGAACCTTTTCCAAAATGTTGCTGTGCTGCACTCCTTTGATGTGAACAGGCACCACTGAAAACAATGTGATTTCCATTGTCGTATGATTCTGTGCAACTCAAGTCGCATCTGGAATCCCACTAGTGTGAACCAGGCCTAAGCTGTTCCTCCTCCATAGCCTTGCAATATTTTCTAAAGAGATTTAAAAAACATACACAGTGTGTGTCAAGACTACAGCAAAACATCTGCATTTCCTGTAGTCTAATACAGCTTCCCAGAAAACTCTATTTCAACATAAAACACCCAACATGAAATGAGGAAACAGCAAAGCAGGGACTTTGACTTAAAAAGCAGTCATAGCAGTTGATATTATTATAGACATATAGAAATAAAGAATCAGTCTGATCTGAACTGGACCTCTCTCAATACTCTCTCCTCTTCTTCCTCCCAAAATTGTCCCTGCCTATGTATTTTCTTCTTTCAGTCTTTCGTACTTCTATTCCTAAACACTTCAAGGCACACAAATCAGTTTTTGTAGGGACAGTTAAAAAACTCAGAAAGTCTACTACTAACTCTTTGTATGTAATATACCTCCACTTTTACCAAAGGCTATCCCCAACAGTGTAATAAACTATTTCCTCAGGAAGCTTGAAACTACTGCCCTAAATAAACTGAACAGAGTGTGTGTTTTAATGACACCCAGGAAGGACTGTAACGGACCCCAGACACCCACGACTGGGTATCTCCGTCAAGAAGCTGCTTTTCAGGCTGTGGAACATGAGACCAATGAATCTGGCTATTGTTACCCCAAGATCCAGACGACACCAGATTTGAAGTAAACCAGAGGTAGACTACTTTATTTGAACACAGATACAAGATATATACATTCAGGGAACAATCCCCCCCCCCTGCATTATGACACAGGGCAGGGAAATATACATTTAGTAACAAGAGACACACAGGTATTCAAACTTCACACCAGCAGACAGTCCCATCAGGAGGGAGGGCTGCAGGAGACAACCCCCACTAAGCTAATACACATAAACACATATATCCCATAATAGTTTGCTCTGAAGCCAGACAAACAATAGAACAATGGGATGCAGCCAGGTAACATTAAACAATCAACAACCCCCACCCCACCTATCTCCTAAACATGTCTACACAGTCTGAGACAAAGCCCACACAATATTAGGACAGATCACCCTGTACCCCTAACAGGCACAGGGTGATTTACACATAAGAGGGATATGGGGAGCTGAGACAGGGGTTTCCCCACCTCTCCAAAGTGAGCTGGGTACCATGGGCCCCCCACCCAAAGTGACTCCCATCACAAGAACCATGCATAAATTCTTATAGTAAATACCCAACAGTACGATCAGTTCAACATCGGCAGTGTTACAGCAGTATAGCTTATGTCACGATGTTACATATGGTAATCAGAGTAAATAGCATCTCACCCTTATGTACCCTAGAGGTAAAAAAAAGGCCAAAAACAAATATATACTTACAGCCGGTGAATAAACAACAAAAAAAAAGGCACAGAGAGGCATGATTTGGGACACCAAATTTATAATAGCCCTAAAAAATAAATACATGAAATAATGGCTTTAGTATAATTTCAGATAAATTAAGAACAGATCAAATGTGAAAAAGTAAATGTGTAATTGTTATTTATGGGCAAAAAGGAAGGCCAGCCAAAGATGGAACGAAAATCATCCAATTCAGCAGGAACCGGCTGAATTTTGATCCATCTAAGGTCAGCAACCTGTGGCTGAAGGAAAGGAAATTGCATCATCTATGGCTTGATTAAGAGTGGACAACTGTTACAAGACATTCACCAAGCAGCGCAATGGAGGCATCAATGTTCAGATAATTATCATAAATATTATACCACTTGGGCGCTATGGATTGACTTTAGTACCTCTGACTTGTACAAACAGTTGATTCAATAAAGCATTATGGAAAGGACCTCTTACACATGAGTTATACCATGCATATTTATTCAGTGTGAGTGTCTGGGGTTGGCTTACATAGCACAATATTTGGATGTGTCTTCTATAGTTCTTTCTTGACCTTATTTCTAGGGATTGGGGTGGGTGCAGCCCAGAGTCCGGCAAACCCTCGGACTTTTTCTCTCCTTCTTAACATTTCTCTGTCTTCTTTCTACTCCCCTTTTTTATGCTCAATTCTTTACATCTTCTGGGAGGTTTGGGGCATTGCACGAGCCCCAAATGGTGTACACCTGGCTTGAGTAATGTCTGCCATTTACTGTGTATCTGTGCATTTTGTACCCGCGCCAGCCAGTGGTGAATGGCAATTTAATGTTTGATGGTATATGGAAGCATTGTGGTACTATGTATATTGTTTTGGTCTTGTTTTGAACCTTTTCTTCTTTATTAGAATTTACACAAAGACCTGAATATAGAGACACAAGTTTATAACCAGTGCTCTGATGCAGTCCAACATAGTATCTGTGCGTTTTGTACCCACTTTGGCTAGTGGTGAATGGCCCTTTAATGTTTGATGGTATATGGAAGCATTGTGGTGCTATGTATATTTTTTGTGTCTTGTTTGTACTATTTCTTCTTAATTATAATTTACACTAAAACCTGCATATAGAGACGTAGTTTGATAACCAGTGCTCTGATGCAGTCCAACATAGTATTTTATCCATTCATGATAAATAGTATTTATAGTTACACAAACTGCAGGTCAGAACTTTACGAGTGCAGACATACAGTAGAGACAAACTACCCTCCAAACTGAATATACGCAGTGTACTATAGTACTGACCTGAGGTACAGTGTTTTCATCCACCATATACAGTAGGTGAATAGAGGCTGTTTCTTACCTGCTGGTATGCACCCAAGCGCTGATTGTTGAACTGTGTCACTTCATTTAAATATTTGCTTACCCCGACATATCATATTCCTGATATGTTTCTGTTGTACCATGTACTTGTATGAAAAAGTATCCTGTACTCTTTGTATTGCTGTCTTTTGTGTGAAATACATGGTGATCCTGCCAGCCCCCCTTGTAACGATTATGCGCAATAGAGCTATGGAAGCTGTACACGACAGCCATCTTGTTAAAGTCTCAGCATTTTGGTTTCATGAGTAGTGTTCCTTTACTTCCCCAAACCCCTTTGCAAACTATGGAATATGTAGCTGTAACTTGTAACGAACTTCAAAAGAGCTTCTTCTCTTAATTAAAACTCAAATAGACACCAGCGTCCAGGGCTGTAAACCGCTAAATAGTCTTGGCAGGATGTCTGTTTTTCGAGGAACCATGGAAAACACTTTCCTCTAGTCTATCGTAAAACAATAATAACTCAGTCCAGCCATGACACATGACCTGTTAGGCCATTAGAGCTCTAGGAATGCAAAGCGTGCCATAAAACATCTATTCCACATGTAACAATTCCACATACAATTCATAGAATTCAACAGGAACAGGGCACATTAATATTAGGTATATATTTGAATAGGAAATAACATACTGAACAGATCAAGGTCATACATGACTATGTAAGCACATAGGAAAGCAGAGAAAGCAGTCTCCTGCCTTCTGGGTGACAAGGTACACTGTGTTTGGTATCCGTGGGTTCGAAATATAATTCTGAATAATAATCTGCCAGTTGCTAGAATACCACTTGCACGTATTGGAGGTTATTAACATTAGTATGAAACTGCAGTTGGCACTTGGTGATAAATTTGGTGACCTCCTAGCACCCATCCCCTAAACCAGATGATTGGTCAGTTGTTCTCAGGCGACACCCCTTTGATATCATAGAAAAGAGACTGACCGGATTTAGTAAGGGAGCTCTTGTTTAACATCAATCAAGGAACATTTTAAACGGACTTGAGAGCCAAGGCAACGTTTTTGCTTGGATAATTGGACTCTGCTAAAACCAGGACTTTGCAAGTATTCTGCCTTCTGAACTCTTTCCTTCTATTTCTCTGTTGCTTTATTGTTCTCTTTATGTCTTTATAACATCTCTTTCTGTAAATATTTTAATTGCACCATTTGACGTTTTTATTAATAAATCCTATTTTGAAAAGTGTTGAAACTGTCTCTAAAGCTTTTAATGGAAACTAAAGCATCCCTTTCTCTTGAAGTGTGCTACTTTAGATAATAATCCTCTGAATATCCCTGTCTGTGGTGACAGTGTGTGTGCAAACGTTTATGCTAGAATCATAGTGTTATTGCTAGGATTCGTGAGTTTCCTCCTTCTCTGTAAAAAGGCGGTGGTGGCTCATAGTGACAATCGCTCTCAGGCTGCTGGCATAAAGATTGTGGTCCCGTGAGCTGGAAAATCTTTGTGCAGGGTGCAGCTGAGAGTGGCATTGTTACGCAAGTGACAGCATTGTGTGAGATTAGCTGGTCCCTTGTCACAAGTTGGTGAGAAGGGCAGGGGTCGGGCACTGCATTGCATCACACCCCTGCACCCCTATTTCAAATTGACTAAACTAGTTATGACAGTACATCTTTCCTAGCATGGTCAGTTTTCTGACTGTGCAGGGAGAACAGCCTGCCTGTCCTATACACATAAATGTTTTGCCTTTAATTTCTATTTTAAACTGAATGGATTGTTTTACAAGGTCAGGGATCACATATAGTTTAGTCTGACATGGAGGACAGTTTTCAAAAAGAAAAGACAAAGGGGTATTTTTATAAAAGATTCAATGGCCAATTTTTGCCTGACGTTCAACCAGAATTCTTAGGGCAACTTTCACTTTATTTGTGAGATTAAAGCAAGATTAATGACATTAATAACATTCATTCAGTGAAAATTAAATTCTGTGACATTCACCAACGTCTGTTTGTCAACAGGGAAAAGTCTGTAAAATTCAGGCTCTGTTCACACTAGGGTGTTTCAAATCATGGACGGAATTGCCATGATTCTGCCCACGATTTAAAGCGCGCTGTGAAAATGCGCATTCGCGTGTTCAGGTGCAATTCATTTCGATGGCACCTGAAAACGCAGGGTGTTTTTGCAGCGATCGCATGTGTTTTTCCATGCGACAAACGAGCCGCAATCATGCAAACAAAACAGATGTGGGACGTCCAAAAACCTTTTTTGTTTGCACGATTGTGGAAAACGTTTGTTTAAATTGGTCATAATCGTGGCAAAAATACCCCACTATTTCAATTGCCATTTAAATGCATGGCACCTGAACACGCATTCTCATTTTCACAGCGCGTTTTCATATTGCGGGCAGAATCACGGCGATTCTGCCCGTGATTTGAAACACCCTAGTGTGAATGGATCCTCAGCCTCAACCTGTTTGGAAATAAAATATACATGCTGAAACCTTGCATTTTCCACTTTTTGCTATATTGTTACCAGCCTGTATGCCTGCTGGTGGGGGATGGAATCAGTGGAGGTATTTGGGGGAATGGGATGAGTGGAAGTGCTTGAAGTGAATGGGATCAGTGGCAGCGCTGGATGGGGACGGGTGGTGACATTTCTACACTGACCACCAATGTATTGGGGAATTTGCACTGACCACCAATGTATTGGGGAATTTGCACTGACCACCAATGTAATGAAGAATTTACACTGACAACCAATACAATGTCGAATTTTACACCAATTACCAATACATTTCTATACTGGCTGCCAGTGTAAGGGGGAATTTACACTGCCCTTACACCAACCCCGCCCTTCCACTTTGCTGACATTTGCAGAACAGACAAATGGTAGGCTCAGAGACCACAGTTGCAGGCAAGACTATCAAGCATGCCCCTGTTGACCTCCCCAGTGGGCAGCATTCAGCAGAGGTGATGGTGGCTGGAACCTCAGGGGGGCATAATATACATATGAATGCTGGCGCTATTTACATATGAATGCCAAATTGCTGACGCTATTTAGGTATGAATGCCAGTTATTTCCAATTGATTGCTGACAGGGTCTGCACAGGAGTCACCTGTACATGGCAATAGGGCAGAGCTGGGCAGCATAAGTGACAGCACTTCACACTGAGATATCGGGACAGCGGGACCAAGACTTCAAGGGACAAGGAAATGCAAATTGGGACAGTTGGCAAGTATGGGGCAGCTGCTTTGGGTCCCACAGCAATGACTGGGCCCAGGGCAACTGCCGCTTTTGCCCCTCCTTAAAGACTGCCTTGCAAACAGAAAACCAAAGAGAATTAACTGTTTGATTTGAAAATGAATAGGCTATTTCAGAGCAACTACTGAGTGAACCAGAAGATTTTTGACACATTCAGTGAAGGTAGGAAATCAGCAAAAAGGACATTTTTACCCAGAGTTTTGCTTTAAGAGACAGTTGTCCTAGAACAAAAACTGCATAAAAAACTCAGTTACAGCATGTTGAGTTCCAATCAGCAAATTCATCTGCTGGCTTAAAGGCTGTGTGAATGTACTTGTGAAATTTGGTGACCTTTCAACAGCTGCACATTTTCCTGGTGTACATTCATCCTATTATAAATAGGGAAAATGAGACTGTGCCATGCCAAGTAAATACTGTTTCAATGTCAGTGTGTGAATTTGACAATAAATCCTTTACAAATATATCCCAAAATGTCGACAAGGAAATCACAATTTTGAGGCTACAATTTCTTAGTATGGCTAGGCTGTTTGGATATAATAGATACTAAATGACAGATGTTATTTCTGGTTGGACTTTAGTTGCTATAAAGGGATCAGAAATAATGGCAAAAATTGTAGTTATCCAGAAAAAAAACCCCAAACACCCTTTACAACAGTGTTAATTTTTCTAAAACGATAACAGTATCACATACTTATCATTGGTAAATATTTCTCCAAGGGGTTTCTTCAGGATAAGGAGTAAAATGAAGATTAACAGTGTAACTATAGCTGGAAGAAACAGAAATTATACATAGTACATGAATAGCTAGATTCTATGCAAGCAAACAAGACTTTAAAAAAACCTCTCTAATGTAAAACTTAAAGAGGAATTTTACCCATAACAGTTTGATAACAATTAATGTTCTTAACAAGAGAACATACATTCCCCATTAATAATTATCCTACCAAAATTAGTGTGTGCTGTAAATTGCCTTCTGCATTGCTCCTGTTTCTTCTTGCTTGGGTACGCCATTTTGTTGAAGCCCAGAATAGTCCCTTCCATATTGCAAACTCTCCCCCTCTTCTTAGTATCAAAAACTATATGTCACTTTCTGTAATTAAAATATGTACATTTCCAGCCTTGATTGTATGTCTTGGCTTATCTAAAGAGGAAACTTTACAGTGCTGAAGATCACAGGCTGCCCATGAGTAAGAAAGGAGAGGAAATTGGGGAAATAAAATAAGACACTATCATTTAAAGCCTAGTACACATGGGCCGAATGTCAGGCGGCATCAGTCGGTTCAATAGAAACTGACTGACATTTGGCCTGAGTATACAGCAGGGCATGAGCAAAAAAGATTTGCTGATTATCTCCTGTCTCCTGTCCCCCATACACTGGCTGTGAGCACTGACTGGAGTGTTCTGATGGGGGGGAAAACTATAGAACAGCAGGGGAGATCACTGTACTAACATCAGATGGTTAGTACAGTGGTTCCTCCCAAGCTGTCAGTTTTTTTTTCGTTCAGCCCGCTAGATTGAATGAAAAACAAACTAGTAGTGTGTACTAGGCTTAACTGTGTATCACTGGCAGCAGAGTTTGTCTCTCAGTGTTACAATACACCTACCATTCAATTTTTAGACTGATCATTTCTTTGTGAGTGGCCAAACATTCAAACTCAGCAGGGGATCAAATACTTATTTCCTTCACTGTAAGAGCAGAGCTGTATTAAAACAATGATTGGATCCAGAGCAAATGTTTCATGGGTGCCCCCCTCCCAATTTTTTTGGGATAACATATAACACAATATCCAATAATATAGTACAGCGCTAAATTAATAATAACCATACATCACCTATCCTGAGAGGCCTGGAGTACATATTACCACAGGAGAAGTACAGAGGATACCAGCCAGTATTGGAGAAGGATATAGGAGTGATCCTGGAGGCTTAGTGGCCTGTTAGGTCGCAGAGTGGAGGTGAGGGGGCATTTTAGCCATGGAGGATAAGTGTGCTTACACCATCACAGAAACCATCACTTTTATCACTCTGCATGAGTTATTGCTGTTTGGAGCACTATCTGGATGATTTATGAACTTTATTTGAGTGGAAATTTTTTTGAAGCTATATATTTCAGTAAATTTTAACACTTTTTCACTGGTCACTTAAAGTGTGTTTTATATAGGATTGTATTATATTTATGGGGGTTTGCTTTAAATTTAAATATATGTAGTGATACACCTATTGAGTGGTTACTAGTGCACGGGTTCTGAAGTTGTATCAGGACCTCAGGTCACATCTTTTGAACACTTATGTTGGAGCACATTGTGGCACTTTATTTGTATGTAGAGTGTTGTGTTTTGTATCACTTTATTATTGTTTATATTCATTTGATTATTTGCATGTTTTGATTATTTACATGGTTTGATGTATGGGTATTATTAATTTAGTGCTGCACTATATTATTGGTTATTCCGTTTCACTGTTGAGGAATTTTTATAATTTGTAACAAATAACACAAAGTACATATTAAGGTTCATGCTTAGGTCTTGAGCATGTCATACACAGCACTTTATTCAGAATGGGGCAGTCAGGAATATGTAAAGTATAACACAGTTTACAGAATGTGGCAATCACGGCTATATAAATCCTAAATACAGCAAAAACATCTCTGTTCAGTTTGGATTGCTGGCTGTATCCCTGTTGGGGAGATTTCCCCTCACTTCCTGCCAAGACAGAAGAAAATCTCTAAAACGGGGACACAGACAAAAAAAAGCTTTTTTTTTTTTTTTTTGCAAAGTGTAGAAGCTAAAAGTTTTAAAAATGTATAGTTCAAATATTTTCATGTGTTTTCAGAGAAGTGAAATGAAAACAAGTGTCACACAGATATCATCTTAACATTTTTTCCATGCATAGTAGCTTAGCATTTAGGCATTATGTTCATATAACATACAAAACAACAAAAGATTAAAATGAAGAGGAAAAGGAATATTACAATTAGGTAACAAGAAAGAGGGGGATAAAAAACTGGGAGGTGGGTGCACCTTTTGCTCTGTTGGTGTTAGAGCACTGTTTATTCTATTTTTACTTTTTATTTGTGCAATTGATAGCCCCTGCGTTGGCGTGTTTTGTTGCCTCTGTTTTATACTGTTTAAAAATTAATAAAACATTGAAATATAAAAAAAATTCACTTGGCCGAAAACCGTAACCGAAATGCAGGCGGCGGTGAGGGGCGGGTTTTTTCGGCACCTATATCGGTGCTTTTTTAATTTCGGCCAAAACGTTTTGGCCACCGAAATTTCGGTGCATCTAGTTATAACCTCTGTAATGTTTATTTTTGCCATCTGTGTCCCATTGGGGAACTTTCCCTTCACTTCCTTGTCTCATAGCCAAAACAGGAAGTGAGTGAAAATCCCTCTAAAGTGAGGGGATCACCAGGATTAGTATCCCCACTGGAAGATATTCCCAGTATTTCTGTTTTTGGGACAACTTTTTTGTACTTTCACTTTCCGTGATAAAGGTAAAGAGGACAAATAGAGAGGGCGAACCTTCCTAACGGGAACATACTCCACTCTATCCAAAACTAAAAACATGGATTGCCTTTATACTTTAATACGGTTCTGCCTACCAAGACTGTGCCACTCTTTCTTTTACAAACACTCAGCATTTGTGGAGCTATATTAAGGGAAAGGGTACTAGAAAAATATGGAGGAAAGCATTGCTTATCTCTCCTCAAGAGAATGGTCACTGCCACTGGAGATACATGATATAAATCAGTATTTTTAGGAGCAGCTTATGATAACACACACATATAGGGGTGAATGGACCCCATATTGGTTCCCTTTATCTTCACACTAAAATGCAGCACATAGAGGTTTACCAGCCAGGAAAAAATGAGATCTCTACCTAACATGCATTTTCAAGGAGCAAAACAAGTGTGATTAGGCCCTAAAGGAGAAGTCAAGGCACCAGAATAAAGACAGTGTTCAGTAGAAAAACCCTGGTACATGCAATAAAAGCCACATTCTGCAGGGTGATATATTGACCAGTGGTAAGACGTTTTATAGAACATTGGGCTTTAGTTCAAAGCCCAATTTGAAATGAAAATGACTATTGTTTAATCCACCCGAAAACAATCCATTTCTGAAAGGTACAAGTGATTTGTAGAAGTGATTATTATATGTAAAGACTGCATCACTACATACAGTATATGGTCAACGTAAGGAAACTTACCTTCTATAACCATGCTTAATTTAGCAGACTTCTTTGCTTGATCAGTCCTTCCAGCTCCTAAGAAAATGCCAACCCTGATGCTTGCAGCCATGCCAACAGAAAAGGGAATCTGAAAAATGCTATATATTAATTATACAAATAGAAATAGGCAATAAGAACACAGACGTCACAGTTCAAATTTACATAAATATAGGCATTTACCTTCTGAACAATGGATATAAACTGATACAGAATGGACTGTCCTCCAAGTTCCACTAAGTTAATAAGACCTAGATGTATACAGAAAATAAAGACAACCTATCATATCTTCATTGTGTTACCTTCATCACACTGTGTGCAAGTGTTTGGTTACCTGCTAATATCATTGCAATTTCATAAGCCCAGAATTCAATACTCATTATCAATATGCCAGGAATGCCCAATGCTAGGAAAGGCCACCAGTCTTTCAAACATTCTGTTGTCCAACCTGTAAATAACAATAAAATAGGGAAATGTTAACTCAGCTTGTAAAGAAATGAAGGTGAGATTTAAAATCTCACACACAAAAGAGGCTCAGTGTATGATTAAATTCATAGGTAAATATTAGTTGAAATATTGAAAATTTACCAAGCCACCCCCCTTGCTGTATCATTGTTACAAGATTTAGCTTTTGGCAGAACACGGATAGCACATCCTGCATTCTGAATTATTCAATCTAGGCTTTGCTGTAGGGTTTTTTTTTTAATATGGAAAGATTAATGTACCATGTATAGATTTGCTCAATTTGCTGGTGTTAAAGTAATACATAATTCTTTTTTTCATTCATTTTAATGAAGCAAACATATTGCTAAAATTCTTGGGTCCAAATGAAAAGCTTAAAAAATATAAATTGTAATCTTAATATATAGTAGCTTTTCCAGTCATTAGATGTGGTGGCTGCATTAGATTTCTGTTTTTTTTTTCCATACTGAAGTCACTGGATTAGCATTTTTGAAAGCCTACTACTTTTCCTTGGCACTGGTTTACAGGATTAGTTCTCCTTTACTGACTTTGGCCAGAAAACTCCCCATGCATTCTCAATACATTAACATACCTCTGAACTTTGGAAGTTGAGAATGAGGGACACTTCAGGGGGATAGCAACCTGCGCCATGCTTTTACTATGCATCAGTTATGAATGAACACAGGAGTGATCAGTACTAATCGCTGTGTTCATTGAGGAAAAAAAGAGGCTGGTAAATATGACATATTTACTGTACCCCCACTCTCCATCTTGAACCCTATCCTCCTGTGCCCCACAGCACCTGCAGCCAACGGGAGGAAGGGGAGGAGAGCTGGCAGCACTGCGGAGGGGGGCACACAGGGATCAGAGCTGCAAGGGGAAGTCGGAAAGTGAAGAGGGAATTCTTCAGAGCGTGATGAAGGGAGGGGTAGCTCAACTAGAATTGATTCCTCATGGTTCTCCCTGCAGCAGCTGCAGCCAGTGGGAGGCAAGAGATAAGCCAACAATGGCCTGGGGGGGCACACAGGGGGATCGGAGCAGCAGGAGGGTGGCATTAATCAGAGCAGCAGAGGGGGTGGTGCAGATACTGGAAGTGATTAGTCAGCAGGAGGGAGAGAAAGAGAAGCTGGCTGCCCCTCAGTGGGATTAGTTAAACCCATTGCCAGAACACGGCACTGGGCTCTGGGATTCAGCCTGGATCTGCGGGACGCTGGGATTTCTATGAAAATCTCAGGGAATTCCCAAGAGTGCTTACTTTTTCAGATGCTCTTTTAATTGCCTGTCTATTGCAGATGACAGGATATACCAAGCATTGGACACATAGGCCCAGAAACTCATACAGTCTGCTCTCTTTTCCCGCTCAGCATTCTGCAAGAGTGAAAGACAGCACATGTGCTGGTAGGGAACAAAGCTGAGTGCTTGTTTGTGAGTTTTCGGGGCAGCATGGAAATGTATTGAGGATGTTATAATGCATAGGAAGATTTGGGGCAAGAGTCAGGAGAGCTAACCCTTTCATTTTATTAATATAATTTAATATAATTGTACACATAAATGAGACATGTCTTACCTGGCCAGGATGCAACATGCAGCTTTTTCACTCGAATATAGATGAACAACAAGATTAATTCAAAAAATTCTGCTATAGTAATTGCCAAAGCAGCACCCCTAAAAGATTGGAATCATAAACAGGAAGTAAGTTTTTTCCACGAAAAATAATTTTATAATGGAATCCAATTGTTAAATAAGTGCCAATCCTTTTGATTTACTAGTCTGTACATGTATAACCAACAAATTACATTTGATTGTATACAGTATTCTGCATTACAAAAATGTGAGAGGGAGTCGAGTTGCTTATCTGTGTATTTATCACATCCAAAAAGCAATAGAATGGCAATAGAATGGCTGTGAGCAACTTGGATATATGCCGATGTTTGTGTAAACAAGAATACAGCATACAAGCTTCGGCAAAAAAATTGAATATTTTCAATTTTTTGCAATGTTTGCATACTCCTGTATACTATACTTGTGTTTACATGAGCACTGTCTGGCATATACCTGAGTACAGCCATGCACAGCTCTTCATATCTATGGGTGGGTGCGCACAGCACCTGGGCAGGGGAAATGCATTGGCACTTACATTTGCCAAATACTTGCCCAAGTGCAAGAGGCCTATAGAAACAGTATCATATTGATAATCCTGTAATCACGTCATCTTATACGCATATTTAGACAGCACTGAGCTGAGCAACAGAGCCCTGATTGACAAAGACTACTAACCCTTCCTTTTCCACTGTTGTGCGGAGGAGTCCACATAGCTAAAGCTTAAAGCTGAACTCAGGCAGATTTAAATACACAAATCAATGCAGCTCCATAGCCATGGCCAGAATATAAGTATAAGGCAGCAATGAAGTTACATTCCCTATATACAATATGGTCAAGCTTCACAATAGGAAGCATCCAAGGCAGGGGTGGACTGACAACTCATGGGGCCCCCGGGCAATAGGGGATCATGAGGCCCCTGTGTCCTTGCCCAAACTCAAAAAAGTCTATGAAAAAGGTACCAGGGGCATCTCATGGGGCTCTCCACTGACCCCGGGCCCTCGGGCAGTGCCCGAGTTTCCAAATGGTCAGTCTGCCCCTGATCCGAGGTGAAACAATGTTCACACAAGCATCCATCAACAGTCACATCCTCCTGTGCTGCCTTAATCTGGCCATTATTTATTATAATCGAGGATTACCTTGCATAGTTATTTAATGAAAGATATATTTGCACTGGTGGTCAATGGTTTCTTATATTCTTCATTTTAATGATTTGTTCCTAGGAGCCCCTCACCTCACACTTTATATACAGTAATGCCATTATGATGTTTTAGTACATGTCATCCACCCTAGCCCTCCTACTGATTTCTAGGTCATATTTACATTTTATAGCTTTTGGAATCCCCCCTATGTTTGGCACACCCACAAATGGGTGCATTTTTAGGAATGGATTCCCCCTCAACATTCCTTCTGAAGAAATGGAGTATGGTGAAAATGCATCAAAGTTTTTATTGGCCCAGTAGAGGTCCACATATTGTTTCTATACTGTTTGGTTTCGTATATTATTTACAGTATAGGTCACAGTCTAATTTATAGGTGGTATTCTTGTATTCCTTTTTATATGATTATATAGGTATAGTGCACTGTATGTGTTTTTTAAATATCAAAAAGAAATTTCCATGAACTGAATAAAAATCTTGAATTTTAATCTTTAAATAGTTGTTATCTATATACCTAAAAAGTCCAATTGATTGGTTCCTTTTTTTCAATTGAGAATAACTACAACCAGTATGATGTATTGTGATAGTTTAATACTAAACTATGTTTTTTTTAGCCATGTAAGCCTCACATTTTTGTACATTATTATGAACTGCAGAAAACAGCGGTAAAAGAACTTACATGACTCCAGTATTAAGAACAAAAAGCGTCAGATAATTCATAATGGCACTGACAACACTCCCCAATACGCTTATTAGAATTTGAGGCCACATTATCTCCTAAACAAAAAAAAGTAAACAAAAGAAAATCATAGACATTAGAATTAATCCCAGTACAAGCAATACTGCAATACAATGGGACTTGTCTGTGTTTAGAACAATGCCAATTTTTGTACTACATAAAAATAAAATAAATACATAAAGTGTTATAACAGTAAGAATGCAGTGGTGTCACCTTATTAAAGGACATGTGCACTTTTGTCCAGTTGTTACCCAAATGCCCCACCCCTACCCACCTCAGCACCCTTGTCTATAGTAACACTACATCTGCTCAGCCCATACCTGGGTCTCATGACACCCCTCTCTTTCAGGTCTGTGCAGATGGGCTCTCCATGGAAGTCCAAGTTACTGACTCAAACATGCACAGTACAGTGTCTCTAGAAAGAGCTGACCAACACTGGGTCCAGTAGTAGATCACAACATTGGGACTTATAGGTCAATTGACTTGAGGAAAACAGGGTTGTTCAGAAGGATGGGGGCGGCTTTGCATAAAAGTTGCATGAAAGTATATTGTAGCTATGTTATTTTCCATAATTTTTTGTATATCTTGCACAGTTTTACAACTTGCTATTCCACATTCTTGTGTCTAACTAAAACATCAGATGGAACCTTTCACAGGGAGGAAGAGGATACTTGTGTGCCTAAGTTTTAGTTACAGCTAGTGATCTCAGTAAATAAGCTTTTTACAGTAGCAGGTAAGGAGATAAAGTAAAACATGCTAACAACCTAAAGCAAGAGTTCTTATTTACATAACCAAAAAAAAAGGTAAAAGGAACTTGCAGTCCTGACGTTAGTAAAGTAGGGAAAGATGATACACAATTCGTCACACATTCCTTTTGGCTTGCAGTGGAGTTATTTTTTTGTGCTTGGTTAAAGTATAACTAAAAGCAACTTTTTTTGGAGGGGAGAGGAAATAGAATCCCTGTCAGTTTTTATTGCTGTCTGCACCCCTGTTAAGGAGATTCACCCTTTCTACTTGTCCTGTTTACACATTATCATTGAAAGTGAGAATAAAGAAAACCCCAAATTTTGGAATGTCCCCAGAAAAGTAATAGAGGTGAAATATTCCAATAGGAACATTAGTTCTGATGACCTGGAGGTCCCCAAAGGATTGGCATGGTTTATAACCCTCCCTTACTCTATCCAAAATGAAAAACCACATTTTACCTATAGTTCTACTTTAAGATACAAACAGTGCTTAGCGACATCAGAAAAAAAATACATCTACTGTATACAACATTACCTGGTTTTGCAAGTAACGTAGCTCAAGTTGGAAAAAGAATATAGCCTGCATTAAAAAAAAAATAGGTAAGAGATGTTTTTTTAATTGTTTAAACATACAGTATTCTAACAAAAGGTATAGTCTGGACCAATGGTTCTCAACTTTGAGACTAGGGCCCAGGTCTTTCAAAATCGTCTATGCCTCAGCAGTGTAAAAAAAAAAAGTTTATACACAATAAAAATATGAGGATGCAAAGTATGTATTAAATTGCTAGAAGGCTCTGGATTGGGGCTGGGTGTAACTATGGGGGGATGGAGGTTCTGGAAGTGGTTAGGGGACTCTGCAACAGACTTGGTGGCCCTGTAGAGGGTGATGTTTCTGTAGAGGAGCTGGGGCAACTGGGGGGGGGGGGGATAGGATCCCTAGAGGAGTGGGGGTTCTCTCCATAAGGCCTTGGGCCCTGTAGCTGCAATGTGGGATATTAGAAGACACTGAGGGGCACTGTTGGAGACACTATAGGAGGCTGAAGGTTCTGCAGCGAGCTAGGGGGCGCTGTGGAGTGCACTGTGCATCATTGGAGAGCACTGTGGAGACTGAATGACAAAAACACATTTTTAGTAGAGAGCAAAAGGGTTAGAATTTCTGGTAGTTTTTATTGTTACCTGTGCCTTCCCATCCCAGTAACTATCAAAGCCCCAATTTCCTTTATTGGCATTACAGGGACAGGAGCTAAGGAACAATGGGGCCACTGACAGAAATAAAAGAAAATTACAGACATTTTAACTCTTTCTCATACAAACTAAAAAAAACAAAAAAAAACACTTTAAAGTGTCATTAAACTCAGACTATGAAAAACTTTCATTACATGCTATATAACAGTGTGTGCATACTCACAAAGCCACTAAAGCATGTGTTTTGTGTAGAGTCAGTGATATACTGTATATCTGGTCAATCCTGCCTTCAGTTGTCCCTCCCATGTTTTCTGTGTCTCTATTGCAGGCTGAGATTGTGTAGACCAGCTGGTGTCCTCTACTGAGCATGCTATTTCAGTTTCCTTCTATGCTCTTCATTTCCACCTTTTCGATATCTGTGCAGCCCTCATGACCACAGAGTCCTAAATGTGGGCAGGGGCGGACTGACAACTCATGGGGCCCCCGGTCATTAGGGGATCATGGGGCCCCTGTGTCCTTGCCCAAACTCAAAAAATCCTATGAAAAAGGTACCAGGGGTAGCTCATGGGGCCCCTTACTGACCCCGGGCCCTCGGGCAGTGCTTGAGTTTCCAAATGGTCAGTCCGCCCCTGCATGTGGGCATATATACAGTGGTAAATGACACTCCCCTGCCTCCCTCATTCTCCATGTCCTTCTATTGCTAAACACCTTGGCGGTGGGTTATAGTGTGTTGATTGACTACATTCACTAAGAAACTCACAAAAAATATTTGTTTTAATATAAATCAGTTTTAAACATACACTGCTCAAAAAAATTAAAGGAACACTTTGAAAACACATCAGATATCAATAGGAAAAAATATCATGCTAGATATCTATACTGATATGGACTGGGTAATGTGTTAGGAATGTAAGGATGCCCCATTGTTTGATGGAAATGAAAATTATCAACCTACAGAGGACTGAATTCAAAGACACCCCGAAATTCAAAGTGAAAAAATTATGCAGCAGGCTAGCCCATGTTGCTGAAATTTCATTGCAGCAACTCAAAATGATACTCAGTAGTTTGTATGGCCTCCCACGTGCTTGTATGCATGCCTGACAACGTCGGGGCATGCTCCTAATGAGACAGAGATGGTGTCCTGGGGTATTTCCTCCCAGACCTGGACCAGGTTATCACTGAGCTCCTGGACAGTCTGAGGTGCAACCTGGCGGCGTTGGATGGACCGAAACATGATATCCCAGAGCAGGGGCGGACTGACCATTTGGGCATTCAAGCATTGCCCGAGGGCCCGGGGTCAGTAGGGGGCCTGTGAGAGGATCACTGTCCAGTGACAGTGTGGGGAGCAGAGGAGGAGGCAGTCTCAGATCCCAACCCAGAAGTAGCTCACCTGTCACTTCATGTGCTGGCAGAGTGAGTGGGGTGACGGGTCCGGACACTGTGCTGGTGATGGAGCCGGTGGAAAGGTGAGAGGCATGGGTGCGGGGTGTTCACCACACACACCCTGCACCCCCCCCATGGATGATCTGTATCAGGAACAAAGTCGGAGGTGATCGGTGCAGGGGAGGGACAGTGACAGCACCGATCTCCCTGCAAACATTTCAAGGAAGCAGCTGAAAGCCATGGGACGGAGAGGCTTCCAGCTGCCTCGTTGAAATCTATCCAGGGAGATCGGTGCTGTCACTGTCCCTCCACTGCACCGATCATCCCTGAGTGTGCATCGGATTTCTCTCCTGGGCCCTGCTCTGTGCTCCTCATCCCCCCCTCGTAAGGTGTCTGATGCCTCGTCTTCTCTGACAGTGTCCAGCCCCTCCCCCCATCCTCCACGGCAGAGCAGAGGAGAGAGGATCTGCTCTGCCTCCCCTGTCCAGATCAGCTGGCAGCTCTGTGATGCTTCTGAATGTACCAGGTCCGTGTCTCTCTCTCTCCCCCTATCTCTCCTCTCCCTCTCTCCCCTCTCCCTCTCTCTCCCCCTCTCTCTCCCTTTCTCTCCCCCCTCCCTCTCGCTCTCCCTCTCTCTCTACCTCTCCCACCCGCTCTCTCTCCCTCTCTCTCTACCCCCCCCCCCCTCTACCCCTCTCTCTCTCTCCCTCTCTCTATCCCTCCCTCTCCCTCCCTCTCTCTATCCCTCCCTCTCCCATTTCATTTCCTTCCTCCCTCCCCTTCTTCCTTCCCTTCCTTTCCTTCATTCCTTCCTCCATCCATTCCCTCCCTCCCTTTTCTTCCTTCCTCCATCCCCTCCCATTATCCTACCCTCCCTCCCTTCCTTCCCTTTCCTTCTCTTCCCTTCCTTCCTTTCTCTATCCATTCCCTTTTCCTCCTTCCTTCGTTCCCTCCCCTTCCTTCAGTCCTTCCTCCATTTCCTCCCTTTTCTTCCTTCTGCCATCCCCTCCCTTCATCCTTTCCTTCCTTCCTTCCTTCCTTCCTTCCTTCCTCCCCTCCCCTTCTTTCCTCTCTCTTTCCCTCCCCTTCTTTCCTCTCTATTTCCCTCCCCTTCCTTCCTCTCTCTCTCTCTCCCTCCCTACCATTCCTTCTTTCCTTCCTCCCTCCTTCTATTCCCTCCCTTTTCTTGCTTCCTTCCTCCCTTCCTTCCCCTTCCTTCCTTCCTTCCTTCCTTCCCTCCCCTTCCTTCCTCTCTCTTTCCCTCCCCTTCCTTCCTCTCTCTCTCCCTCCCTACCATTCCTTCTTTCCTTCCTCCCTCCTTCTATTCCCTCCCTTTTCTTGCTTCCTTCCTCCCTTCCTTCCCCTTCCTTCCTTCCTTCCTTCCTTCCTTCCTTCCTTCCTTCCTTCCCTCCCCTTCCTTCCTTCTCTCCTTTACCTTCATTACTTTACTTTGCCCATCCATTTTCTTTCCTTCCTTCATTCCTTCCTTCCTCTATCCATTCCCTCCCTCCCTTTTCTTCCTTCCCCCATCCCCTCCCTTCATTGTTTCCTCCCACCCCTTCTTCCTTCCTTCCTTCCTTCCTCCCTTCCTTCCCTTCCTTTCCTTTCCCTTCCCTTTCTTCCTTCCTCCATCTATTTCCTTCCTTCCTTCCCTTCCCTTCCTAACTTCCTCCCTGCTCTCCTTTTCCTTCATTCCTTCCTCCATCCATTTTCTTTCCTTCCTTCCTCCATCTATTCCCTCCATCACTTTTCTTCTTACCCTTCCTTCCTCCATCCCCTCCCTTCATTCTTTTTCTTCCACCTCTCTTTCCTTCCCTCCTCTTTCTTCATCCATTCCCTCTCTCCCTTTTTATTCCTTCCTTCCTCCCTCCCCTTCCTTCCTTCCTTTTCCTTCATTCCTTCCTCCATCCATTTTCTTAGTTTCCTTCATTCCTTCCTCCATCCATTTTCTTAGTTTCCTTCATTCCTTCCTTACTCCATCCATTCCCTCCCTCCCTTTTCATAATGACAGCCCAACATATACTAGTGCTCCCTGTTCACTCCCTACTGACACTGTCCACTGCCCCCACAAAATCATTGTGAAAAAAATAATACATAAATTGTAAAAAATAATTTAGAAATTAGATAATAAAAGTTAAAAAATTCTGACACCCTCACCATTGCTCCAATGACACCATCCACTGGCCACCCAAAAGCAATTTGAAATAAAATAAAAATAAAATTGCAAAAAAAAAAATAATACTAATAAAAATGAAGAACTACTGACACCACCTACTGACACCATCTTACATATAGTACCCACAGCCATACACACCGCACTCCTGTCCCTGTACATACTACCCACTGTCATACACTCCGCACTCCTGTCCCTGTACACACTACCCACTGTCATACACTCCACATTGTACATTCCCTATTTAACATTACCTCATTCTGTACTATATAAGTCATCTCAGGCACTATTCAACTACACCCCTTTTAAGCCATGCCCAATTTTTAGCGCAATTTAAAACACACCCCTCCTCTCTCTCACACCCCTCCTCTTTTTTCCCCCTCTCACTCCCCTCTCTCTCTTTTACTTCCCCCACATGGCAGCCATCTTTAAACCTGGAAGTGCCCAGTGGCTTCTACGGAAAGAAGCCGGGAACATTCATGCCGTCTTTGCTGCAGTAAATATTTAAATGCCTCTTCTATGCAGCTGAGCTGCAATATGTAGGTAAGGTGTTGTGTGGGTGTGGCTTGAGTGTAGGTGGGGGCACAGGGGGCCCCATTATCTCTTACTGCCCGGGGGCCCCATGAGTTGTCAGTCCACCCCTGTCCCAGAGGTGTTCTATTGGATTTAGGTCAGGTGAGCATGGGGGCCATTCAATGGTATCAATTCCTTCATCCTCCAGGAACTACCTGCATTCTCTGACCACATGAGGCCTGTCATTGTCATGCACCAGGAGGAACCCAGGACCCACTGCACCAGCGTAGGGTCTGACAATGGGTCCAAGGATTTCATCCCGATACCTAATGGTAGTCAGGGTGCCATTGTCTAGCCTGTAGAGGTTTATGCATCCCTCCATGGATATACCATTCCAGACCATTACTGACCCACCACCAAACTGGTAATACTGAACAATGTTACGGGCAGCATAACGTTCTCCGCGGCTTGTTCAGACCCTTTCACGTCTGTCACATCTGCTCAGTGTGAACCTGCTCTCATCTGTGAAAAGTACAAGGCACCAGTGGCAGACCTGCCAGTTCTGGTGTTCAATGGCAAATGCCAATCGAGCTCTATGGTGCTGGGCAGTGAGCACTCAGGTCGGCCTCATGAAGTTGTTTCTGATTGTTTGGTCAGAGACATTCACATCAGTGGCCTGCTGGAGGTCATTTTGTAGGGCTCTGGCAGTGCTCATCCTGTTTCTCCTTGCACAAAGGAGCAGATACCAGTCCTGCTGATGGGTTATGTACCTTCTACTGCCCTGTCCAACTCTCCTAGAGTGACTGCCTGTCTCCTGGAATCTCCTCCATGCTCTTGAGACTGTACTGGGAGACACAGCAAACCTTCTGGCAATGCCAGAATTGATTCATGTGTCAATCTGGAGGAGTTGGACTGCCTGTGCAACCTCCGTAGGGTCCAGGTATTGCCTCATGCTGCCAGTAGTGATACTGACCCCAAGCCAAACACAAAACTAGTGAAAAACAGTCAGAAAGGATGAGTAGGGAAAAAATATCAGTGGCCTCCACCTGTAAAACCATTCCTGTTTTGGGGGTCGTCTCATTGTTGCCCATCTAGTGCACCTGTTGCTAATTTCATTAACACCAAAGTAGCTGAAACTGATTACCAACCCCCTCTGCTACTTAACTGATCAGATCAATATCCCAGGAGTTTAATTGACTTGATGCTATACTCTGATTAAAAAGAGTTCCTTTAATTTTTTTGAGCAGTGTATTAAATGTAATTGCTGACACCTGTAAAGTAAAAAAGAGCCTTGGATGCAGATGCTGTCTGAACAAAATGAAAGCTAGTGTTAATCATCTTTGACTCTACCTACATCATGTTAATGCACAACAAATACACTTTTGGTGTTCAATAAAGATTCATAAAGCTATAAAACATTTTTTTTTAATTTCATTTGAATTGCTCTTCTGAAACTGTTTTTTTTTCAGTCATGTGACTGGCAAAGCACCAATCAGGGCTGAGCAAACAGACACACTGTAGTAATAGAAGCCCCTCCCAAGAATCTTTCCCTTCAGAGGATAAAGAACAGTGAAAGATCATCTGTTCACACAACAGCACTGCAGGAATTAGGTACTTAGAGAATTAAAAAAAATATACAGTGGCATGATGATTTATGTGAATGAATTATGATAATTAACATTTCTCTGTTTAGTTTCACTTTAAAGCAAACCTATGTTGAATATTGAGTTTAAATCTGCTGATCCTTCAGCCAGACTCTATTTACAAAGAAAATGAATGAGTCCATGAATATGACCTGCTTCAAACAATAGGTTTATTCAACAAGTACATGCATCATCAGCTACCTTGACACATTTGGCACGTTAAATGCATCAATGTGGCTAGCTGCTCATGCTTGCATGTGTTGTGCTGTCAACTTGTTGAATTAACCTATCAAATGAAACAAGTCATATTCACAGACCTGTTTGTTATACCTATGAATGGTTGTAGTGGGCCAGACAAGGTCCGGGAATTCTCAGTATGCAGAGACTATTAAAAATTGTGTTTAGGCTGCAGCAGCCATTTAAATCCAATTAAAGTCTTCACCTCACAAGGATATATTATCTAACAGAATGAAAAGGAGGTGAGATTGTTGCTCAGACTGTAGGCGAGTCCTACTGTGGCACAGAGGTAAGTATTTGGGGTAAGAGGGGAGCCTTTGTTTTAATGGCAGCCTTAAAAGGACCAAAAGTCAACTATTTACAGCTTGGCTATAAAGAATATAACTAGCAATCTACAAAATGGTGATCAATAGCTCATGCTTTGAAAATGGTCTGGAAATTGCAAACAATGATTAAAACAGTGGAAGAATTGAAGGGCTGAAGTAAGTTATTGTGAAGGTCACCCTAACTGTCCCATATGAGTAAATGTTTTAAGCTATAAAAGGGCCTTATCAAAAATGCATCTGAGTATATTTATAAAGCAGTGAATGTGGCATTCAAACATTTATTGAAGGTGTATCTTCCTGGTACATGTGGTTTCCTTTCAATTGTCAATGCCAAAAAATGCCTGTAATTAATATGTTTTTCCAATTCACTGCTTTATAAATATGCCCCCGAGTCTTGCTGAAATATTAAAATTTGGGCCAAGTCTTGGAAAAATGTTGGGAGGTGCAATTGTAAACAGCCGTTATGTCAGTATTTAAATGTAAAATTATATCAGTAGGTTAAGTGTAGATACTTACAGGAAGTGCTGGAATTAGGACCAAAACACACAATTCAGTTTCTCTGTTAGGATAAAGTTGTATTAAACAGTTTATATTCAAATATTTAAACTGGTAACTGTTTATTTTCAACTGTTGAGACTAACCACAGCAGAACTAATTAAAAATATAGAGATTCCACCCTCAGCTTTCAAATGTGTTAAAAATAATTCTGAGTATTCTGTCTGATTGGTGTCACATTGGCTAACCCTACTTAAAGGCTAAGTTCACCTTTTCCAGAAACAGCCTTTGCTGTCAAGGAGCATCCATTCGTTTTATTGTTTTCCCTGTAGGCCATTTGGGTCCCCTCAGAGGCCTGGCTAATAAAGTCCTAGTTAGCAACCCCCACATCCTGTATCCTTGGTAGGACATGAAAACATGGTTTTCAGTTCTGCAATCCTAGGAGTAAGCATCCACTGGTTTCCACATCCTAGCAACAAGTCAGGAAATGGGGGTTGCTAACTAGGAGTTTATTAGCCAAGATTCTGAGGGGGCCAAAATGGCCTACAGGTGACACAATAAAATTAATAATCCTTTTTTTCAAAATATTATTTTTAATTATAGGAAATAATGCAACAAGCCCTGTTCATGGGGCTGGTTGACACTTTTAAATATCTACTATTAATAAATCACTGAAAAGTACAGTAAGTCAGATTGATATGCTGATTTCATCTCTTCTTTCATTATTTACCTAAAATATTTTAAAGCTGAATTTCAGACAGATATAAAATAAGCAAATGAATGCAGTTCTGTCAATAATACATCAATATTTATTCATTTTTATTGCAAGCAGTGTACATACCTGAATTTGACCTGGTATCAATCACTTGTGAAGGTCGGAGAGAGAGCAATAATTCTAGGGCCATCATTTACCATCATTTATTATAACCTGTAAAGGCTTTTAAAGAGACTCCTATAGACACCTATTGACTATTTTAGGTATCAAAGTTTGTCATTGTTTCATAGGTATGTGCAATTTTAAGGCTTGACATGTTTGGTATCTATGAGCTGAAACCTCATATTTAAAATTTTACAAAAATAATGGGTAATACATTGTGCGTGTATGCACTAGAATTTAGGTATGCTGTATATTTTTTACTATAAATTTGCATTTGATAATTATGCACTAATATCATATGATGTAAAAAGTTGCAACTGCCACTACTGTTTGGCACTGGGTCCTGACCAGTTTATGACTTTGTATTATAATAAGTTTGCTTCCCTCCTAGCTTCCCCCTTGCAACAATACTTCAATGAAATACAGTGTGGAGGCCACAATAATCTGGACTCCAACAGAGCATTCATAACCCTCATCACAAAGCCCCACAAGGATGTGGCCAATTATTGGCCAAGTTCTTTACGTAATAAAGTCTTAAAATTATTCACTAAAATTCTTGAAAATAGACTACTTACCTTTTTGGACCACTATATATACGATGAATGTGTGGGATTTTTTCCACATAGACAGGTGGCAGACCAGGTATGGCAGGCATTAGATCTTATTTCTCTGCTACATTTCACAGGGGATGGGAGTGCAGCTAGACATGGGATGCTCTTGTCGCTCGATATCAGCAAGATATTCCACTCACTCTCTTTCAAGTGCTGGAAAAATAGAATTTTGACCCTATATTCTTGGCCTCACTTCACCCTCTCTATAGTATGCCTACAGCGCAGATAACTTTGAAGGGCCATAGATCAAAACCATTTTCCATTCATTCAGGCACTCAATAGGGGTGCCCCCTGTCACCCCTACTATTTATTATAGTATTTATTATAGCAATAGAAACTTTGACAGTGGCTATCTGTCAAGATCCTGATATTTTGGGGATAGTGGAGGCCGGAGTCATAAATGCGCATTATTTGTGGACGATTTATTGTTTTTTATATCACCTACCCATACACTATTTAACAATTTTTTGTTTCCCTTCTGGATCATTATGGGAGAAACTCGGGTCTTTTAGTCAATTGTGATAAGTCAGAGGCGATGAACATAAATCTGACAAATTCAATATTACGAAGTCTTCAGGCTCAGTTTCCCTTTCAGTGCCAACAAACCTCGTTCTCTTACTTAGGCAAGAGATTGACTCCCATTATTTCATCCATGTATACAATGCAAAGTACCCGGTCCTATAAATTAAACTATTGGAGGACATGGGGATATGGTCTGATGTGAATTTGTTGTAGATAGAGAGGATCGCCTTGGTAAAGATGACCATCTTACTCAGACTGCTAAATTATTTCAGAACGCTACCCATTCCTGTCCCAACAGCAACTCAGCAGTTTCAATCTAAAATCTTCTGTTTCATCTGAGGCGTTAAACGCAACAGATTGATCTGTGACATGTTGTAAGCTCCTAAAGATATAGGTGAACTGGGGGTCCCGGATTTTAGAAAATATTATGTGGCAGCACAACTTACACAACTATGGCAACTCCATCATAGCAGCTATAGACCAGACTGGGTGTCCCTCGAGGCCCAAGCATGCTCCCCGCTTCCAATGGACCTGCTGTTATGGGTCCCACCGAACTGGTGCAAACCAATCTTGTGCCCCACGCTCTCCCACTCTCTTAGTTTGTAGGATTTGAGCTGCAAACACTGGCCCCTCTGCTCCCTGCATATGCCAGCAGCCCCCCTCTACAATAACCCTTTGTTTCTGCTGCGTAAGCATCCTGATCATTTTAGTTGGTGGTTATAAAGGGACTTTACCAAATAGGAGATTTACTTGACCACAAAGAGTTACGCCCATTGTCATACTTTTAGAACAGCTTGGAGATGCCTACCTCAGAGAATTTTCATATGCAACAAATCTATAACTTTCTGAACACCTTGCAGAAAAACAGCCCTGACCTGACTGTTCGTACCATATTTGAAAAGAGATGTATGCAAGGAACTCAGCTACGGGGGTGCATCTCCGTACTGTACAAAATTTTCTCCACTCCGTTGTCTAAACTCTCTTACCAAGCTGCATGGGAGAGGCATCTGAGTATGGCACTTGAGGTGGAGGACTGGTGGCCTTGGAACTCACATGTTTACAAAAGGCATTCTAAATGCCACTCTGATAGAAGCAGGGTATAAATTATATGCGAGATGGCACTTGGCACCAGAACGCCTCTATGTTCCCGGGATCATCGGCCTCATGCTTCAGGGGTTGTGGCCAGACAGGCACAGTTTTACACATATGGTAGACCTGTCCCAAAGAGTGATGTTATTGCATGAGGATTCATTCTGTTATATTCTTGGTTACCATGGTCAACATAATTAAGATGCTTGTGTTGCCTTGTTAAACAAACTGGTTGACAATATCCCAAGACATACACAAACTTTAATTTACTTTATGTTTTTGGCAGCTAAAATCACCATTGCCACAGCTTGGGAAAGTCTGATCATTTATCATAGCATTGATGAAGCATAAGATCACTTGGATTATGCTTAACGAAAAGATTGTTGGTATCTCTCGAGATAAATAAATCTTATTTGAAAAAATTTGGACCCCATGCCTTACTTACCCACAGGTTCCAGATGGACAGGACTGACTCCTGGGTTAGTGTGAACTGGACTCCCGGTTGGACTTGCCTTCTTTCCTTTCTACCTTATCTCATCCCCAATTTCTCTTTTTTCTTCCTTTTCTTTCTTGATTTTCACATGTTAACACTACATGTCAACCGCAACAATATTTTGAAATCTATCTTCTTGATGATCAGTACTGATAGTGCCACAGCCTCCATGGGTTCTTACTGTTTTTTACTGTTACATTGGTCATATAAAAGCCCAGGTGGACCTGCAACATGATTGGGCCCGGGGGGAGGGGGAGGGGGGGAAGTTGGCCTGTCCCATAACTTAGTCTTTTAAATGTTACTCCACCACAATCAACCCTAAGTTGCTGTTTCCTTATAATGCTTGGAATATCCAAACCAAATATATTTTTTGGTTTGACTTACTGTATGTTCATTGATACATTCATTTATTGAAATACTATGCTCCCCTCCTGAATAGGTAAGGGCTCACGCCCTGCTGTGTTTTTGTGGTTTCTACATGTACCATTACAACTATGTGAACGGTGCTGTTTGAGTATTTGCACATTTTTTATGCTTTGTTCTTTTTCTCTGGAATGAAAATTCAAATAAAAACGATTGAAACAGAAATATCTGCAATTTGAGAGGTTTAACTAATCTTCAGGTCTAAAATGTGCATTTTAAAGTGTGCAAAAGCTCAAAAAATTTCTCTGGTGGACAAATGGTCAAACCATATTTTGTGGGTAGATGGACTGTTGCTGCTGTTGAAGTGAAGTTGAAGTGAAGTGAACAGGCTCATCACCTGATTACCCATGCCTCTTAGACCATGCCTGCTTTTTAGGTTGATGTAGCCATTCATATAATTTGCAACAGCTACTCTAAGTGCCACAGCTGCCCTTCCCTTTCTCTTAACTCTGCACAACATGGCAAGCTCACAAAATATCAGCAAAAAAAATGTTGAAGCAAAGGTATAAAATAAATTATGCTAATATATTCAAAGTACCTGGCTGCATACGTTGATAGAGTGAAAAATTTCCAATAGTCCCGTTCGAGAGAAGCCGACCATCATATTGACTTCTCTGAAGCAGGAATGGTCATAGATCAATTGAAATTTGGTCAGTTCCTGCTGAACCAAACAACTTCAGATCCATCTATGGCCAGCTTTAGGCCTATTTCCCTAATTAAACTGCCCTGCTGTTGCACAATTTCTCTCTCATCCTGCTCCCCACTCCTAGCTAACACCCTCTAGTACCCACCCCACAACAAGGAAAAAAAAATACTTTCCCAGAACCTCCCCCACAAGCAAAATCTCCCTCTCCTCCACCAAACCCTTCTTAGCAAAGTCCTCCACAAACAAAAAAAACTCTCCATAAACAAACCCTCCCTTATCCTAGCATACCCACAATCTTTTTCCCAGCAAGCATTTAAATCAGTTTCTTCTGTGCGTTTTTCAATAGGTAAAGGTTACAAAAATATCAGCATTAGAAATATACTTTGTTTAGTCCCTACATTTCATAAGCTGAGCAGAAGGGCTGTGCCCAGTCCTAGAGCCATCGGAGGAGTTTTACTGGTTTGGATTAGATCAACTGTACATACAGCAGGTAAAATAAGTATTAGACACGTCACCATTTTTCTAGGTAAATATATTTCTAAAGGTGCTATTGACATGACATTTTCACCACATATCGGTAGCAACCCGTGCAATCTATACATACAAAGAAACCAAAACAAATAAGTTAATAAGTTCAGAAATTAAATTATGTGTAATAAAATGGAATGACACAGGGAAAAAGTATTGAACACATGAAAAAAGGGAGATACAAAAAAGCATGGAAAGCCAAGACACCAACTGAAATCGATCAGTAATTATAAAGCAATCCTGCCCCTTGTCAGTGCAAAATAATACCAGTTGGTTCAGTCTCAACTGATGGCCTATAGAAAGGTGTATTATTACCAAGGTGTAACATAAGAAACATCTAATGATGGGTAAAAGCAAAGAGCTCTATCAAGACCTTCGCAACCTTATTGCTGCAAAACATATTGATGGTATTGGTTACAGAAGGATTTCTAAACTTCTGAATGTTCCAGTGAGCGCTGTTGGGGTCATAATCCAAAAGTGGAAAGAACATAATTTCACCATAAACCGCCCATGACCAGGTGCTCCTTGCAAGATTTCTGACAAAGGAGTGAAATTAATTATCAGAAGAGTTGTCCAAGAGCCAAAGACCACTTGTGGAGAGCTTCAGAAAGACCTGTAATTAGCAGGTACAATTTTTTCAAAGAAAACAATAAGTAATGCACTCAATTGCCATGGTCTGTATGAACGCTAACCAAACAAGACTTCATTGCTGAAGAAAAAACATGTTGAAGCTCATTTAAAGTTTGCTGCACAACATTTAGACAAGCCTGTGAAATACTGGGATAACATAGTCTGGTCATAATACACACCATGTTTAGAGGTCAAATGGTGCTGCACATCTCCCCAAAAACACTATACCAACAGTGAAGTTTTGGGGTGGGAACTGCATGGCATGGTGTGGTGCTGTTTTTCAGCGTTCGGTACTGGCAAATTTCATATCTTTGAAGGAAGGATGAATGGAAAAATGTACCAAGACATTCTTGATATAAATCTGCTGCCATCTACCAGGATGATGAAGATGAAACAAGGGTGGACATTTCAGCAAGACAATGATCCCAAACAAAAAGTCAAGGAAACTCTCAATTGGTTTCAAAGAAAGAAAATAAAGCTGCTAGAATGTTCCAGCCAATCACCTGACTTGAATCCAATAGAAAATCTATGTATAGAACTAAAGATCAGAGTTCATTGAAGAGGTCCACGGAACCTTCAAGATTTGAAGACTGTGTGGAAGAATGGGTCAAAATCACACCTGAGCAATGCATGCGACTAGTTTCTCCATACACGATGCCTCTTGAAGCTGACGTAACCAACAAAGGATTTTGTACGAAGTATTAAATATATTTCAGTTAGCATGTTCAATACTTTTTCCCTGTGTCATTCCATTTTACTACACATAACTTTATTTCTGAACTTATTTGTTTTGGTTTCTTTGTATGCATGGGTTATTACTGTCATGTGGTGAAAATTTCATGTCACTAGCACCTTTAGAAATATATTTACTGAGAAAAATGGTGATGTCTTCAATACTTATTTTACCCACTGTATTTTACACAGTCACTAAAAGTAATATTCTACTCTCTTGGCTATTGCTACATGTAAAATGATGTCTGGCACCTGGAAAAAACCTAGGATCCTAGGATAGTTGTTTATGGAGTAAGGAAAGTCATACTCACCCAGATGGCTGCAGCACCAATCCAAGCTGCAGCTGTCCCTAGCCACCTTTAAGACTAAAAACCGAGCGATTAAACACCACTGATTGCTCAGCTATTGGTTGTCAGGCTGCAGAGGGCCGGTGACTGTCAATCACTGGCTCTCTGCTCTACCCCTCCATTGCTCACTGGAGTGCCTGTGCTATGAAGGGGTCGGGAGTGGCTGGCTTAAGCTCTTAGCAGCTTGCTGAGAGGCTGAGTCATCTGGCAGTCCAGGCATCTGGGTGGATCCCGACATTAAAGTCGCGGTATCTCCAGAGTCGAACTAGCTCTGTGACATCAGCTGAAAGCAGGCTTTAGCCCACTGTTGGCTCAAAATGAGTTACAGGAGTGCAGAACTAAGGGTACTCCTGTGACCCACAGGAGAAGTAGGGCCAAAAGACCTTTGGCCCTACTTCTCCTTTAAAAAAATTGCAGATGTGTAGCGGGTGAGCTCCACCTATCCTCAGCCTGCAACAGCCTCCCACGCTCCTTCTACAGCCACTATAGCCACGGAAGAGCCCTCATTCGACTCAGGACAACCGCGAGCCCACACATGGGAAAAATCGGGTGGTGGAAACAACCCTCGCCTCCGCCTCCAGAACCAAGGCCTTCCATTCTCGACCACTTCTTTACCAGGCCTACATCCCCGGCCTTGAGTAGTTGCGGCAGTCCAGGCGAGTGCTCCGAACCCTGAAATGGCGGGAGCGGACACAAACATCCCAAGTCCGCAGCCATCAACCCCTCCAGCTTCCTACCTGATGGCAGAGGTCCTGTAGGAAAAATTGCAGGTATTTCTTCACAATATTACCTGCACTATTTCCACTGAAATTGGGAAAATTGCTCAGGAGCTAAGGGGAGAGATAACACAGTTGGGGGAACACACTGATCATCTTGAAACAAAATATGATGAACTGGTACAATACGTGCAAGTCCTGGAAGAGGACAATGTCAATTTAAAGCATTAAGCTACCCAACTACAGCTTCAACAAGAAGACCTGGAAAACAGGGAACGCCACAAAAATATTAGTGTTCGTGGCATCGCTGAATCTGTTCCTGACCCCCAACTTAAATGCTATTTGCTGTCTTTGTTTACAACTCTGGCTTTCAAGGTCCCGGACAGTGATTGGTGTATGGATTGGGCCCATAGATCCCTAGGCCCGAAGCAACCTACGGGTGCTAGGCCCAGAGACGTTATCATACATTTTCACTACTATGACTGTAAAGAGGCCCTGCTCATCTCCACCCATAACAAAACATCCCTTGAATTCAAAGGGGACAAACTCCAGATCTTCAGCGACTTATCTCCTCTCACTTTGGCCAAGAGGCGCACCCTGAGGCCAGTTACTGCGCATCTACAAAAGCATCGTATTACTTATCATTGGGGTTTTCTATTTAAACTCATGGTCTCCAAGGACAATTCTTAAACACTACTTTGAGAATTACATGAAGTGGATGCTTTCTTCAAACAACTGGGCCTCCACCCTCTACCAGAAGACGCTCTACTGCAACCATCTGCCCCCTCCAAGCCTTCTATTCCAAGCAAAATCTGGAAGCCAGCCAAGTAAAGGATTAAAAGTTTCCTTCAAACTCCCCAACGGCCAAGACTACCTGGATCGCCACTGTCCATTTTCCTGGTAACGGGTTTGTTGCCCCGATTCTCTCTTTTGATCTCCCTGGAGAGACCCCTGCAATCCCATGTGTATGTCTACAGTAGGAACTTTTTACAAACATTCATACCCACTTCTCTCTACTATGCAAATGTCCTAAAAATAGGTATTTCAAGGCTAGCTGAGGCAGGTACCTGTCATCTGGACGCAGCTGCTGTGTCTCCTCCTTTGTACACCAGACTCCTAGCCCTGATGTCTCAAGTCATCTTCGATGCCTCGGGTTTATATCTTTGAGGATATCTTCAGCTTTTCCTATTTTTTGGCCATTTTCCTTATAGCCCTTGATCTTTCCACATCTTTCCACCTGTTGCCTTATTTGAATTTAGGTTATCTACTCCTTGTCTTATCGATGATATCCAGATTGTATACTCAGGATATGAAGCTAATATTCTTAACAATATTTCATAATGGCTCTAAGACTTTTATTATATAATGTTAAGGGACTTAAATCAATGAAAAAAAAGGTGGACGGGTTTAAAGGAGTTCAGATCCTCGGGGGAAAGTGTTATATTTATACAAGAAACTCACTTTAAGGAGGATGGCACCTTTAATTTTGCCTTTAAGTTTCTCTCAATCTTATTCAGCCTTTGATCCCTCCGGGAAAGCCGAAGTAGCTATCTTAATCAAGAAAACTGATCCCTGAGGGTCTACTCCTCTCAGGCTGGTTGTTATATTTTATTGGAATATATGTATGCAGGCACCCCGGTGGTACTTTTGAACTCGTACGCCCCCAATTCTGGCCAACTCTCTTTTCTTTCTCAAACCCTTGACAAGCTATGCTCAGTCTCGATTCCATACATGATAGTTGGAGCAGCCTTTAATTTAGTCATGTCACCTTATAAAGACAGAAGAATGTTGTTCTCCCCCACACCATCAAAGAGGCTCTGCTCTACATCTACAGCTTTCCGCAACAGAGAGCATCGCTTCTTTGACGCTTGGAGGATTAATCACCCTCTCCACAGTTTATGTTCTATTCTAATCCACATAACATGTACTCTAGATTGGATCACTTCTTTGTTACCACGCCCATGATCTCCTCTCCAGTCTCTTCAGAGATCAATTCGATAACATGGTTTGTTAACATTAGACATTGTCCTCTCCAACTCTACTCCCAAAGTATGTCATTGGGCCCTTAACGAAACCTCTCTACACTCGGAACAGGTTCGAGCGGAGCTGTCTCGTGATTTAGAAACTTACTTCCACCTAAATATAGGTATAGTAGATTCAGCCTCCACCTTTTGGCAAGCCCACAAGGCATCATCAGAGGCATACATATTTCTATTGGCACCCATTTGAAGATAAACTCCACCTAGGCTAGGCAATCCTTGTTACATCAATTGTCCACAGCAGAAGACTAACTGCTTACTAAACCTTCTATCCCCCGGTTATACAAGGTTACCTATATAAGAGTTAAAATCAAAGCTCTTGATCTCCACAAAACAGCTCTATCCCTTGTCTGGGCTAGGCAAACATTTTATGAGTTTTCTAATAAAGCACATCGCATGCTAGTGAACAAACTCAAATCTCAAACCCCCTCTTCCCTTCACTTAAACCAACCTGATTGCACCCCAACATATGACCCCCATACTATGGCTACAATATTTGGGGAATATTGCCAAAATCTATATAACTTTCTTGCCCCTGATACACATACTCCCCTTCCAAACAGATGCTTTTAACGCTTTCATAGACTACATTTGCCACGTTTATCGACCTCTGACATCAGTTCTTTAAATGCAGATATCTCTATGGAAGAACTTTTGATGTTGTTTAGAATCTACCCGCACATAAATCCCCAGGACCAGACGGTTTTCCCTACTCATATTATAAGTCCTCTATTGGTATTTTAGCCCCTCATTTAGCTGATTTATTTAATTCCCTTCTGAGAGGGGTCCACCCACACAATGACTTTATGCACTCATATATTTCAGTAATCCCGAAGCCAGCCAAGGACCCCTCCCTTCCAGATAAATATTGTCCCATAGCTCTGCTGAACTCCAACTATAAAATATTCACATATTCACGTTGACCAACAAGCTAACCAAATTCATCCCCAAACTTATGCATAGAGACCAATTGGGTTTGTCCCGGCCAGACAAGGTAACACTTGGAGAACCATAGATTTGATTGACCTCATAAACAAGTCTCCAACTCCTGCTCTTCTGTTAAGCCTGGATGCCCAAAAGGTGTTTGATAGATGAGGTTGGCCTAATATGTTTCATACCTTGGAGAAGTTTGGCTTCTGTGGTTCATTTGTAAAAGCAACTGCAATCCCTTTACTCTACCCTTTCTTCCCAGGTCAAATTGGCTTCTTATTTATCCTCTACATTTCAGATAAGCAATGGTACATGCCAGGGATGCCCTCTTTCCCCTTTATTATTTATCATCTGCTTAGAACCCCTGGCAATGGCCAACAGATCCAACCATGAAATACATGGAATATATACCCACAACCATGAATTCAAACTTTCCCTATTTGCGGACGATATACTTTTAACCCTGACAGACCCTCATACCACTCTCCCAGTTCTCCACCATACTCTCCAACTGTATGGTGCCTCATCCGGATATAAGATTAACACTTCCAAAACAGAAGCACTACCACTTCATATCCCATCTACCATCCTGTCCTCTCTTAAGTCAAATTATCCATACCGCTGGTGTACCCACTACCTGAGATACCTAGGAATTAACCTTACCTCCTCGTATCACACTCCCTTTATGAAGCTAATTTCCCATCCCTGTTTCAAACCATCACACAATCTTTGAAAACTTGTGACCTATACAATATTTCCTTCCAGGGAAGGATCAATGTACTTAAAATGGCCATATTACCCAAACTATTGTACTTATTTGAAACACTCCCAGTACCTGTCCCCATGTCCAAGCTTCGCTCTCTCCAGAAATCTTTCCTCCAATTTATCTGGCATAACAAATCCCACCAAATTGCACGTTCAGTCTTATTTTCATTGCAATCTAAAGGGGGCCCCAGACCTTTATGAAGTACTAAATGGTTACAAAGTCTAAAGTCGGCCATAGATGGAGCGACTTTCTTTCCTGCAACCACGGGTTGCAGAAAAGAAAATTGCTCAATTCCCCCATCAACACAGTCAGTGTTGATGAGGGAATCCCTCCAGCAAAGCCATTGTGTTGTCCCGGCAGAGGGATCTGTCCCAGCTGGGAGAACACACTGATTACTGCTAGCAATAATCGCATGTAGAATCCGACAGATTGGTTGTACCCAAGTTGATCAGTCAATCAGCTTGGGTGCTTTCAGCCTACCCATACATGGTTTTAACATTGGCTGGTTGCTGCTGAACCATCCGAAATTCAAACCGTCTATGGCAGGCTTAACAGAGCTCTCTGTCCTAAACTGTGCCAGATATAGGAAGCAGCAGGAACAGAGACTAATAAGTGATGGAGTTCTTTGCTTAGCTTCCAGAGAAGCAACCACCGCTCCTGCTTCATCTACCATAAGCAGCCTGGCAAATCTAAACCCTAAAAAGCCTCAGAAAGGCCTTCACACCCAGAGGTAAGCCCTACCAATTTATTTTTAGAAGACCAAAAAGTTTTGCAGAGTCCATAAATGAATTCTCTGCAATGAATCAGCCAGTGCTAGACACAACTATGAAAGATATGTTAGTGTCCCTTCACACTAATATTCTTTTTATTGTACAATAATTTAAGTCTGACATAAAAGAAATTGGCAACAGTCTGCATAATAAAAAAGGAGAATGACATGACATGGATCTTGGTCTCACCTCAATAAAGTAAAAATAAGTGGCATCCCAGAATCAGTTGTCCAATATGAACTAAACCAATGGTTTAATTGTTAAAATTCTATCTTCTCTGCCAGCGGAAGAAACAATTCTCAACAGAATTCACAGAGTGCCCAAACCTTCCTTTTTCCTTGAAAAACTCTCACATGATGTTCTAACACACATCCACTGTTACCGTATCAAAGAACAACTGTTAAAAATGGCAAGGAAATCTCCATCTCTTCCTGATAAATATGCAGGAATAGCACTTTTTGTGACCTCAGAAACAACCAAACCTTTTACAGGTGGGGGATACCAGGTTAAGTTCCTTGTGACAAAAAAAACAAGAATAATGCCTTTAAAACCACAGAATATGACCTCTGCTGAAATAATTGGGAATTATACTGAAACCAAACATTATTTCTGAAAAGGATCACCACCCACAGTAAATACCTGGCAAGTGGCAGACAACCTCTTTTAAATAAATAACCCAATTTTAAAGGTCTTGCAATACTTTACATTATAAACACATAAAGAATCTACACTTCCAGTGCAGAAATGTACTGCTCAGCAATCCATTCTTCTTGGACTTGCCAAACTATGTTCTCTCATTTGTTTACCAAACTGAGGCATAGGAGTTATGTTTAAACCATTTCATATCTGCTCAGTGAACCTTTTTCTTTTGACAATTATTCAGTTTATAATCAACACCACCATCACTTATGACTATGGATCCACCTTTGTGATGAGAACTCTGGTACCCTCAAGGACAAAGGTCAATGTCTGGCAGATCTACAGCAGCAGGTGACTTTGACATAAAGACTTGCCTCTCTGTGTGTTACTACCTAAAAAAACACTCATTTTTACATTTATTTGTGTAAGCCTAGAAGAGCAGGTAACTTTTCCTATAAACTCATGCTAAATTGGAGATATTTTTAAAGTTAATGCATTAAACTATGCCCTTCTAAGGTAAACCACTGTACCTTGCTAAGTCTTTGTTCTGTCCACAAAGCAGAAGGATGTTCTCGGTATTGACATAGAAGGCCCAGCAAGGAAAACATGCCAGAGACAGAATGAGGATTGCTCTCTGGACAACGATCCCAATGTATTTCAGATTTTTTCCTCCATAAAACTAAAGGACAGTTAAAAGGTTAGTTGTATAAAAATGTCTGGCACAAACACTTCACGTTTTATTTTAAAACACAAGATGAGCATCCTAAGGTTTGCATTTCTTTTTAAGAATGCCAGGGGTACCTGTGTTGTACTTTAACATCAGGCCTGCCAAAATTCATAAAAAGCAAAGCGTTGAGATGGGAAGGCCCTAGTATACTGGATTATTCAGTCTGAAATAATTCATAGTCCAACTGCTATCAGTAAGACCATTTTCTTGGACCAGCTGCAGATGAAAAAATCTTATGGGGCAGACCTTTTCCTGTAGGGGGTCCAACCAGTGTGTAAGAGAAGCAGTGAAGTGAAACTGAGCATAATTTAGTATAGTTTAAAGTGAGGTTGAGTAAAGAAAAACTGGTCTCAAGTTTAAAGCCCAATTTCAGCAAATTGGTTTTTAGATTTTGATTGAGTTGGTAAGACTAAGTGGAGTAAGTGTAATGTGAACACAGATTCAATTCACTGCAATTTACAGAAGAGACATCCCACATAATATACCAGGCCTACACGGTGAACATTTCAGTCTGGATTGAACCAGTTACAGAGAATAAAACTCATGTTTGACATGAATAGAGTAACTATACTGTACTAAGGTCAGCAAATATTTTAAATTATTAGTATATTTTGTTTGCAAACCATTGTATTTTAAAAGCAACATTTGTTGCTATGTTAAAAAGAGAAAATGTAAAAAAGGGCATAAGTGCAAACAAAGCAGTCGATTCTTAGCTTTCCCACTGCCTGCCTGCTGAATTCTGCTGTGTTGAAGATCCAAGCATGCTGAAGAAGGTTCTGCATTCTATTCTTCTTAGAGTGTTGTATGCTGGCAGTCCCTGAACCGTGGTTTTCTCTTCTGTCACTGTAGGTAGAGGTAGAGACATAGGGGCAAGTGGTGCAGGCAATGGGACAGGTAAGTTTTATTATCACTTTTTTGCATGTAAGCCTTGTATTTTTCCATTTTAAGGCAGTGACAAAACTTCTTTAAATTGTTAGTCAATGGGGGGGGGGGGGCGTGGCCGGGATGTGAGCTGAGGTGGACGTGCAGCTGAAGAGCTCCTGTCATCCTGTAATTAATCCGTTGTCATCCGGACTCTATTGGGATGCTGAGACCCTCTGATTGCCTTGATCTCTACCCCTGCCCTCTGCCCTTACCTCCGATGCCATCCAGGAGCCGTTTTGCCAAGCAGGGACCCCCGTCCCATCAATCCCTGGCTCCAACCATGCGACCAGACACCATCTTGGTTGAGCGGCTGCAGGCCATGCTATTGCAGATGGACACGGACCCTGGTGATCCCTCTGTCCCATGTACCCCGATTCGGGTGGCAACCCCAGATCCTCCATTATCCCCCTCAGATGGTACATCAACCATCCTAGCGGCTATTGAGCAGAGCAAAACCTCCCTCTTGGTATGCATAGATAAGCTGGCTGAAGACTGTACTTTAATCCGTGCTTTGATTTGATTTGGATACATTTAAAGGCCGCATCACTGAAACTGAATCCAGACTCTCTATTACAGAGGATCTCACTGCAAATCACGCCAATTCTATACCTGTTTTGCAACGTTCAGTGTCCGCCCTGACGGCCAAAGCAGATGATGCTGAAAATAGACTTAGACACAATAATGTCAGGATACTGGGTCTTCCTGAGGGTGCAGAAGGTGAGAAGCCATCAAAATTTCCAGAATTATTTTTTAAAGAAATACTGGATCCCCTATCTGTTTCATCCACTTATGTGGTGGACAGGGTGCACAGGGTACCACCTGGCCGCAATATACCAGGTAACAACCCGTGCCCATTCCTGGTGCGTTTTCTAAATTACCGCGATAGAGATATCATCCTTTCTGAGGCCAGGAAACGCACATCTTTACAATTTGGAAATGCTTCCATTAGGTTATTTCCAGATTTTTCAGCTGAATTACAGAAGAAAAGGAAAACGTTTACTGATATTCGCAGACGCCTTCATGACAAAAATATTAAATACAGTATGTTATATCCCAGTCGCCTTCATGTGCAGTATGAGGGATCCTCCTGATTTTTTTACTCCCCTGCTGATTCAGATGGATGGATTTCTACTCTGCGGTAACTATTGGTTTCCTGTGAAGTCATGCTTGTTGGTTTGCACCACTTTATATTCGGCCTTGGGTTACCTCCATGGGGCCCCACTTCCTGTCAATGGACATTCTCTCTTTTTAGTCTACTCCATTGGTGATGATCCTGTTTTTTATCTAGTTCTGGATGCAGCTTGGGCAAGTCCCGTGGTTTACCAGTTATTGCAGTCTAGCCGGTGAATCCTTATCTCATAAGTATGGAGACGGTTTGGGCCATTTCCATCAGATGTTCTGCGGATGACCCACAATCCTATACTGGAGCTGTTTGGCATTGGCTCCTCTATTGATGATCTATATTTTAGCCTAGTTGCTATTGTAGGGAAGGACTTCAAGTTTTGTTCAGGGTATAAAACTGATCAGTCAGTTGTTGGGGTTACTGGTCAGTAGGGAGGTTCTACTATTGTTTATGATAAGTATGTTTAAGTTTTTTATATGACAACCGTACGTGCCTTAGGTTTCTGTCGTGGCGGGATTTGGGGTATTTGTGGTCGGTAGGGGGCTATGAAGGCCCCCCTCTAGGGCTGATGGCCTTCTCCCCCGATTGGCCCTTTCCTTCATTTCCATTTTTTGCTCATTTGAGTGGTCTATGGCCCTCCTTCCATTATTTCTTATCTTGGATATTTAATGGAGCTTAGAGCAATCTCATGGAATCTCCGAGGTTTAAACCATAAATTTAAATGGTCCCTTATGTTTAAATTTCTCCAATCTCGCAAACCATATATTCTTTTTTTGCAAGAAACTCATCTCCTCTGTAATAAGATATTATCCCTACGTAGGGCCTGGGTGCAACAGGCTTTTCATGCTACGTATTCTAGTTATGCGAGAGGGGTTGCTTTACTCTTGAATAAATCCGTACAGTGTACTGTAGTGCAGGTATGTTTAGATCCTGGGGGCAGATTTATCATTTTAATCCTAGAGATTTGCAATGTGAAACATGCTTTTGTCAATGTTTATTTGCCACCGCCTTTCTCTGCTGAGGTATTATATAAGATACAGGAGTGGCTGGCCCAGATACAGGTCTCTGAGGTGATTATTGCTGGTGACTTTAATACGGTACTTGACATCTCTTTGGACTCCTCGAACCCTAGGAGGACCGTCTATCCGGATTTGGAGATATGGTCCTAAACCTTTGGTTGACTTTGGTTTGACTGAGCTGTGGTGGCTTCAACATCCTGGGGTACGTTACTACTCATGTTTCTCGGCAACTCATAGGTCGGCCTCTAGAATTGATCTTGTGTTTGGCTCTCGTTCATTCTCCAAGTCAGTGCAGAGGGTCGCTTATCTACCGGCAGGTATTTCTGATCATTCCCCACTAGATTTGACATTGAGGTTGGGAAACGGGAGACAACCAGGATGTTGGAGACAGGATCCTAGGTGGATTCGCAACACCAATGTACAAGAGTTGATATCCGGGTCCTGCTCTCAGTTTTGGGAAATTAATGCCCAGTTTACCTCCCCTTTGTTAGTTTGGGGCGCTTTCAAAGCTTATACACGACGACAATATATCTCGACATTAAAACAGCAAGGAAGGATTTCACCAGCACCACTTCCATGTTGGAACTTAATGTTGCCAACATGGTTTCTAAATTCACGGACTCCCCTACTGAGGACAATTATGCCGAGTTGGCTGGGGCCCGCAGGAAGCTGGAACAACATTTTACGTCCCTGTCCCATGCGGATGCAGCCCTTCTCGCGGGCAGATTGTTTGAATCTAGTGATAAGAATGGCAAATTGTTGGCAAATTTAATGGCTGCATCTCATCAGCAATCTTAGATCCTGCAGGAATTTAGAAGTTATTTTCAGTCTCTTTATAGTCCTCACCCCTCTCCGGATCCCATGGTCTTGGGGGATAAATTGGGAAGCCTTTCCGTGCCGCATTTGTTGGATGACGATGAGGCTGAACTTGACAAAGAAATCACTATCTCAGAAATTGAGGCACCTATTCATGCATTCCCGCCCAATAAAACCCCCGGGCCGGATGCATTTCCTGGAGACTGGTATAACTTATATATTTCAGATATGGCACGGCATCTTTATGATCTCTTCAGGGAAAGCTTGGCCCAGGGTGTCCTCCCCCCCTCCATGTATCAGGCTCACATTGTCTTGATACCGGAGCCTGGTAAGGATCCTCTACACTGCTCCTCCTATAGACCCATATCACTATTGAATTATGATTTAAAAATTCTGACTAAAATTTTAGCACAGAGGTTGCGGAAACTCCTTCCTTCTATCCTAAGCATGGATCAGACTGGGTTTTTCCCTGGGAAATCCACTGATATTAATTTGTGACACATTTTGTCACATATTCAATTCCCTTCGGTGGAGTCATCCTCCCAAGTGATGGTCATGCTTGACATTGAGAAGGCGTTTGACTCTGTTGACTGAGTTTATATGTCTAAGTTGTTGGAGCTGATGGGTTTTGGCCAACATTTTAGTTCCTGCTTAAGCATTTTATATAGTGATCCCCAGGCCCAGATCAAATTGGGTGGTGACCTTTCTGACCCTTTCCCTGTGGGTAGGGGGACGAGACAGGGATGCCCTCTTTTCCCTGCCCTCTTTGCGTGGGTTATGGAGCCCTTGGCTCAGGCTTTGTGGATGTCCCCCAAGGTTCAGGGTATACAGGTGGGCACTATTACTGAGAAAGTGGCTCTATAAGCAGATGATATGGTGTTTTTTCTCCATGATCCGGGTCCACCCCTTAAGGCAGGCTTGGCCCTGATTTCTGAGTTCTCACCATTATCGGGACTAAGGGTTAACTGGAATAAATCTAAAATTCTCCCTATAGACCAGAGTGCTAAAACTTTGATTGATCCTGACATCCCCTTGCAGTGGGCCTCCACTTTGAAATATTTGGGTATTGTGGTTTCACCGAACCCCTTAGATTTCAATTTATTCCCGTTACTCTTGAGGGCAAAGCAATGTATGGCATCATGGACTAACCTTCCACTCTCCCTCATAGGTAAGATTAACTTAGTCAAAATTAAACTCCTTCCCTCCTTCCTCTATGTACTCCAACATACTCCGGTCTGGTTTCCATGGAAATATTTCAAACAATTTGATGCAGCAGTAGTCCCTTTCCTGTGGGATTCGAGGCAGCCAAGGTTTAAACTAAGGGTGCTACAGGGACCCTGGACTGAGGGGGGATTGGCCTGCCCTGATCTATATTCTTATTTGCTTGCGGTGTTGCTCTCTCATGCACACAACTGGATAGTGGCTGATGAGACCAATGCTGCTGTGGTATGGGAGGCAGCTTTTATGGGCTCTTATGAAGCCCTCCGTAACCTGTTATATAGGGGTCCTGCCACACCTCTTCCTATTACTATGGCTATGAGAGCGGTCCTTAGGTTCTGGTGGTTGTTATGGCTGAATCCCTCTTTTAAAAAATTCTTTCATTTCCCTGACCCTCAGGTCTGGGCATCGAAAAATGTTAAGTATGTTCAGCAGATCTGTGAGGGTGGTACGCTCAGAACATGTGATTCCTTAAAAGCTCAATATGCTCTCCCCAACTCCTACTTTTTTAGATACATTCAACTACGTCATGCTTTTCATTTACAATTTCAGGGTAGTCCACTACAGTTTCTGGAGTCGGGGTGTGAGTCCATGCTGTGGGATGAGTCCCTGAGGAAACCCCTCTCCTCTATTAACAAAGCCTTGCAACCCTCGGTTCATATTGGTCTGGAGCATGTTTTTGCACAATGGTGAGTGGAGGTGCCTGACTTGGACTCTGGGGATTGGGAGGAGATATGGGAGCATACTGTGCAGCAATTGGTTTCTACTCATGACCGATTGATTCAGTTTAAGATTCTACATAGAATATATTATACTCCTCAGAGGCTGCACCGGATGTTTTCAGCACACCATTCTAGATGTTGGTATTTCCTTATGGATCCAGCAACATTTTTACATATCTTCTGGAGCTGCCCTGTTATCCAGAGGTACTGGACAAATGTAGTTGACAATATATCCTCTATAACCACGGTTTTAGTACTACTATCTATTGAGGTTTGTCTGTTGGGTTTGATTCAGGCCTTGGCTATTTCTCGCACCATGAGAACCTTGATTGGTTTCTTGCTTTTTTATGCTTGCAAAGCGATACTCTTATAGTGGAAGTCCCCTCATGCTCCTACATCCAGTTTCTGGAAACAGCTGGTTAATACAGTTCTCCCTCTATATAAATATACTTATGAATGTAGGGGGTGTCCCGCTAAATTTCGGTGTGGCATATCTGGATTGACTCTTTCAAATCGATCCCTTCCAGCTCTCATTAGGATTGAGTGATAGTTCTCTACCTCTTGTCGCAGAATTTTTTGCTCGGTGTGGGTTGTCAGTGATCTTCTTTTGTGGGAATTTTCTTCTGCCATATCTAGCCCTGTGATATCATTGGGTGCAGTTGTTGTCTGTTTGTTGTTGTTCACCTTAACCGTGTGTTATGTTTCTCCTTTTGTTTTTTTGTTAATATTTGTGATTTGATCAAGCCTGGGTATGCCCATTAGGCTTTGATTTCTATTCTTCACTTTATAAGTCAATAAAAAGAATTTAAAAAAAAACAACAAAACTGTAAGTCAGTTATCTTCACAGTTACAATATATTTTCATTTACCTGGGAAAAGAGTGTATCACAGGCTGCATTTAAACCAAATCCCACCGCAACTCCAAACACTGAGGTATACTGATGGGGATGAGAAGAAGAATTATATAGGACTTTGTTTCCAGAAATCAATATCATATAATCTTGTTTAAAGGATTTTCACATACTGTATAAAATTATATGAAATGTACTAAAACACATAATTAAAACCTTGCTAAAGAGAAAGGCATATATAGCAGGCTATACTCACTGCTACTGCTAACATGATTGCATCCAGCTGTAATTTTCCAATATGTCCAACAAACATGGCAGTTATGACGATTGGCACAGTATCCATCAAATTTATAATGACCTTTAAAATAAATAGCAACATCAAGAATAAATGACATTACATGCAGCAGCTTCTAATGGGAATTTATGTTCTTAATTTTTCACCTTTGTGCTACACAGAAAACTTTATACATATATATATATATATATATATACACACACACACACACGGATTAGACAAAATAAAGGAAACACCGCTGTGTGATGAGACACCTAGCTAACAGGTGGGAAGCGTCACTTGCGCCATTCACTGTGTGCTGCTAGTAATATGGAGTCATGTCAGAGCTTACTGAGCTTCAAAGAGGGCAAATTGTTGGTACCTTTTGGATGGTGCCTCTGTAAAGGAAGTTGCTAATTTATTTGCAGTGTTGCAAGGTACAGTATCAAAGGTTATGAAGGCTTATACAGTTTCCGGGAAAATATTGTCTAAGCATAAGCGCAGTCAACATGGTCAACTGACCGAAAGAGACAAAAGGACATTGTGCAGGATTATGACCCGGAATAAGAAAACAACTGCTGCAAAAGTGACTGCAGAGCTCAATCTCAGTCTTCACGGCACAGCAAATAAATTGGCAACTTCAGTTACAGAGGCACCAGCTAAGTGGCACCAATAATTTTCTCTCTTTGAAGCTCAGTAAGCTGACACAACTCATCACACAGCGGGAGCAAAAGAATGTTACATCGCTTACACTTTCACTGCAAAGCATGTCAATTTCACACCTGCGGATCTTGTTTTTTCTCATTTTTTTGTCTAGCCACTGTATTCTGTCTATATACTATAGTTCATCCAAAAAGTTATTCGTATCTTTCGGTTGTCCCTTTTTTTCCGACTCCTGTATGAGTGTCAAGCCATCAATAGCCATGTTTTTAATTAAATAGACTACCGTACTTGTTTTCCTTGAGATAAGGACAGTGGCAGAGATGTCTGCATACACTCTGCCAACTGCCTGGTCCATGTTTGTCTGATATTTTAAAGTATTTCTAAAGCCCAAATCTTTTTTTTATCTTGCTATTTTTTTTCTTTTCTTTTCTTGTGCAAAACAGTTGCACATGTAATACAAATAAATAAGTACAGTTTTCAATCAATTTGGATGAACGAAAGGTAAACAGTTGCTTCCAAATAGGGAATATACAAGGGGCACTCAAGTAAAACCAAGACTTTTGAGCTTATATAATAAAAGAACAAATTTCAAGGAGTTGAAACTGCATTTACTTTTTGACATACTCCCCTGCTACAGTTATACACTTATCCCAGGGTTCAACTAATGCCTTCAAAGCTTTGGCATAGAAAGATTTGTCTGTACACCTGAACCATCCTAGGATAACCTGCTTCACTTCATTTGCAATTTCACGAGAAGTTATGTGTCGATTATCCAGGATCAGATGTTCCACACACTGAATTTTCACAGCTATAACTGCTGTGGGCTGGAAACCACCATGGCTGGAATCCTCACTGACGGATGTATGTCCATCTCGGAAATGTTTACAGCATTCAAATGTCTTACTGCGGCTGAGTGTCTCATCACCATATTGTGCTTGAAGTCTTTTGTAGGTATCTATGGCTTTTATGCTATCATTCACAAGAAACATTATCACCACATGCTGTTCCATGGATGCACTAACACTGTTGTCTGCAATTTTGATTCTCTGGACTGGCCCGCAACATATGCACCGCCTATCAGTAATAGGACATACTTGCCACTTACTACTGTGTGTAGTACCATCACGCTAGCATCCCTTTTTATACCTGTAAATTTAAAAGTCCCAGTTTGACTTCAACGTCCTTCGTATGTTATCCCTGCACAAACAATGATCAAACTGTGATATTTAATCAACATTAGTGTGGTGTAGGCTACTGCCATCACCTTCAAACTATGGAATAAAAAAATTAACCTCTTTTTTGGGACTTTCAAGGCACATATAAGTACAAATTATGAAAATAGTAAGATAAATTTTATTATATAAAATCACACAACAAAGAATAGGCGGTCAAATATTTTTACATCAGTCATAGATCACATTCAGTACAATTTTGGAAACAGAGTTCAAGTTATCAGTAATTGGGCACCAATGACTTGAACTCTGTTTCCAGAATTGTATTGAATGTGATCTATGACTGATGTAAAAATATTTGACCGCCTATTCTTTGTTGTGTGATTTTATATTTTTTTTATAATAAAATTTATCTTACTATTTTTATAATTTCTACTTATATGTGCCTTGAAAGTCCCAAAAAAAGAGGGTTAATTTTTTATTCTATAGGTACGGTAAAAAGGAGAGTTTTGCTCTTTCAGGCATTACTCATTGTATGTTCACTGTCTAGCCACAAGTTGGGGGCAAAAGGGTAACTAGTATTTGCTTAGCTGCAAGAGAATAAGTTGGAACATCCAGCTGACAAAGCTTTCTGAAAGGGCTGTGTAAATCTCCGAAATATGGGGTTTATTTACTAAAGCTGGAGAGTTCAAAATCTGGTGCATCTCTGCATAGAAACCAATCAGCTTCCAGGTTTTATTGTCAAAGCTTAATTGAACAAGCTGAAGTTATAAGCTGATTGGCTACTATGCACCAGATTCAGAGTGCACCAGTTTTAGTAAATCAACCCCTATGCGTTTTCATTGAGCTTGAAAGAGAACGATGTAAAGAAAATGAGCAATTGTGACAATACAGTAAAAAAAAAAACCTGTTGTGTATTCCTACTATATTCAGAGTTGTATATTGCATGGTTTTAGACTTCAAAGAGAAAGAAGAATTGGGAGTATAACAGCCAAGACAATTCGGGTGATGTAGGAAAGCTTGGCATCATCCTTTTTTAGCAGCTATATGACTCAGTTCATAAACAGCTAAAAAGTTAAGCAGTAAGGTGCTTGTATCCTATATTCATTCTATTTGATATTACCAAGTGTGGTGAAACTGATGAGCATGACAACTTAACAGTTAAAGGATATAACATAATGAGGTTATAAAAAAACATAAATCATCATAATAAAATATTCAAAGACTTACCAGAGGCCCTGCAAATGATAACAGCATCTTGAGTTCAAAGCCATTTTCTTGAAAATAATGCTTTACCCTCTGTGAGATGGTACTACAACAACCAAGGCACCAATGTTTAAACATGCTGGCCCAAGACAGTATTTACTTCACTGGATCATCCTTGGAATTATATATCCTATTCCTAAATCCAGAATGATGGAAATAAGCAGTACAGCTCCCAGAACGGTGTCAACTCTCACACGGCATTGCTATGGAGGCAAGTCTGCACACTGCGCAAGTAACACATCAGCAAAGAGGAAGGGATTATAGATTGTTCTGTGACAGAACTGGTTTATTTGCAGTTGCACCCTCATTGCATTGTTCAGCAAGAACACAGATTTTCATTTGGACACTGGCCAAGTACAAAAAACTTGACTTTCTAGCTTTTCTGTTTATAATAATGTCCAATTTTATTACTATAGTTACAAAGTATATGTTTTCATAGTGAAGAGATTAACACATGAAATTAGATCCATAACATCCTGTTTAACCGTTTCAATACCGTGCAATTTTACACCTTCCTGCCCAGGCCATTTTTCAGGTTTCAGCGCTCTCACACTTTGAATGACAATTGCGCGGTCATACAACACTGTACCCAAACTAAAATTTTATCATTTTCTTCACACAACTAGAGCTTTCTTTTGGTGGTATTTAATCACCGCTGGGGTTTTCATTTTTTGCTAAATTAACAAAAAAAGACCAAAAATTTTGAAAAAAAAACACATTTTTCTTTGTTTCTGTTATAAAAGTTTACAAATAATTAATTGTTCTTCATAAATTTAGGCCGAGATGTATTCTGCTACATGTCTTTGGTGAAAATAACCCAAATTAGGATGTATTTTTTAGTTTGTAGGAAGGTTATAGAGTTCACAAACTATGGTATATATCTGAATATTGATCAATCCTGATGTACTGACAGCCAATCTAATTTCTTGAGGTCCAAGAATGTCAGAACAGTACAGATATCCCACAAATGACCCCTTTTTGCAGAGTAGACAGTCCGACGTACTTCATAAGAGGCATGGCGAGTTTTTTGAAGTTGTATTTTTTTGTCATAATTTTTCGGAAAATTAAAAAATTAAAAAAATTATTTTCACTATTTTTTTTTTTACATACTGTCACCAGTGCAGTACAGCGTCATCATATAACTGGCATGGTGGTTAACAGGGACACTGACTGGTGACAGTATGAAAAAAAAATATATATATATTTCTTTTTAATTTTTTTTATTTTTTTATTATATTTAATTTTTTATTACATTTTTTTTAAGATTTTTTTTCATATTTTACTATGACCAAAGTAGTACAATGTTACCATAGTAACATTGTACTACTTTGGGGAAGTGATCAGTATTTTTTTTTTTTTTTTTTACACAATTTGCTTATAGCAAAGAATTACTTTGCTATAAGCAAGCATTTACCTGAATGAAATCGATTCATTCAGCTTTTTTTTTTTCTTTTTTTTTTGTGCTTAGCTGTGATTTGGTCACAGCTAATCACATGACATGTGCATGTGATTAGCTGTGACCATTCACAGCTAGGCACTAGTATACAATGGATGGCATCATGAATGAAGCCATCCATTGTATACAACTGTCATGTGACCTGCTGTGATTGGTCACAGCAGGTCACATGGTACCAGCAACGGGAACCGGTACTCGGATCTGTCATCGGCCGTGTCCGAGGTGCACGGCCGGTGACAGATCGCACTGCTGCGCCGCTCTGCATTAGTGCAAACGGCGCATGTGCGGGAGCACGCCAAATGGCGTGCACCCGGAGTGAAGAGACACATCTGAAGCCGCCAAACGGCCATTGGCCGGGCGGCTAATGGTTAATGTTGGGGTCTTCATTAATTCAATTAAAGTATAACTAGAAGCAAAATATTTTCTTTAGCTTTGGACAGAGTGGAGAGGTATTAGAACACCTGTCATGGTTTTATTGCTGTCTGTGATCCCATTATGGAGATTCACCCTCCTGATTTGTCCCGTTTACTATTAGAATTGAAAGTGCAAGTAAAAGTAAAATCTAAAATTTTGGGATGTCCTCTTAAAAGTAATAGAGGGGAAATCTTCTAATGGCGGCACTAGTTATGGTGGCCTGGGGGTCCCCAAAGGATTCCATTCATTTGCAGGAATTTCCTCTCATTTCCTGTTTTAGCTATGGGACAGGAACCGAAGGTAAATCTCCCCAATAGGGCACAGATGGCAAAAAATAAACCAACAGGGTTTATAACCTCTCTTAATCTATCCAAAATTAAAGAAAAAGTTTGCCTATAGTTCTACTTTACTTTTAAAGAAATGAAATGTTCAGTGTTCACAACACTGCAGAGATATCCACAGACTTTAGAACTAGGTAAATCTCAACTAAGCTCTCAGTATATAATAATGTAATTCAGTGTATGTCAGGCGGCATATATACACTGCTCAAAAAAATTAAAGGAACACTTTGAAAACACATCAGATCTCAATGGGGAAAAACATCATGCTGGATATCTATACTGATATGGACTGGGTAATGTGTTAGGAACGTAAGGATGCCCCAGCATTTCATTTAAAACGAAAAGTATCACCCTTGAGAGGACTGAATTCAAAGACTAGTCCATTTTGCTGAAATGTCATTGCAGAAGCTCAAAATGGTACTCTGTATTTTGTATGGCCCCCACATGCTTGTATGCATGCCCCTAATGAGATGACGGATGGTGCCCCTAATAAGACATTCACACCAGTGGCCTGCTGGAGGTCATTTTATAGGGCTCTGGCAGTGCTCATCCTGTTCCTGCTTGCAAAAAGGAGCAGATACCAGTCCTGGTAATGGGTTAAGGACGTTCTACAGCCCTGTCCAGCTCTCCTAGAGTAACTGCCTGTTTCACGCAAAGGTGCACCAACATGTGTGTTTACATTGGTACGTGTGCATCTTTAAAAGTGCATGCATTATATTTTTAAAAGATGAAAAGGTGAACTTATCCTTTAAATTAGCTGACAGATTTGCTTTAATGGATGCACACAACTGGGGAATATTCTGTTTACCAATATTCTGTTTGTAAGGATTTTTTCCAAATCTAAAATGTGTTGAAAAGCAGATACATTTTTTTTTGCACGCCATTTTTTGTTTTTCTTGCTGCTGCTGTGACCTAAAGGGCTCGTTCACACTTGACTGTTTTACCAACACTTGCCAAATGCCCCTATAGCATTTGGCAAGCGTTAATCCAGCGTTTTTTTAACTCTCCGCAAACGCCGAATGCGCGGTTTAGCGAAGGTTGCTAGGTGTTTGCCGAGCGTTAAAAACGCCCCACAAATGCCTATAATGAAGTTTGAATGGTGTTACCGCTCCACAAATGCCCCGCAACCGCGTCGCAAATGCGTTTGCGGAGCGGCACCATAGACTAGAATAGGAGGCTTCAATGCCTCCTGACTCGACCAGAGGCGTCCGTTTTGCCGCAACGTGATGCTATTAGAACAGCACCATGTGCTGCAATGTGCAGAATTGTCCGAGGCGTTTGGGAAGCGATAAAAACGCTTCCCAAACACCTCTCTGCCACCTGCACACAACGCTAGTGTGAATGTAGCCAAAGATCGACTTCCAGCATTTCTTTGAACCTATTTTTTGTTTATTATTATGTGAAAGCTGACTAATGATTGTGCATGAACCGTTTCAAAATTATTCTACATTTTTATCACTAAATATTGCTGGGAAATGTTTGGTTGGAAAATTTTTAAGACTAGTAATTTCATTTTATTACTTTGCTTTACGCTCTCACAACCAGAGGACCTTTGCATCCATGCTCCCTCAAGCTTGACAGCTTTTCTGTTTCAATATTTTTTATTGGCAATTACATGTACAAATTATACAAACATAGCATCCATGATTTTATCAGTAGGTAGTTTAAATAGTAACTTTACTTTTGTTTAGAATAAAAAACATTCCCCTTTGGGTGATCTATTTACATTGCAAGGGTTGCTACCTTTTGTTATTCGGAAGGAATAGCTGTTTGTCCGTGTCCATGTGCGGAGTGAATGTTTATAGGAGTGGTTTTATAATGATCAACTAGCTGCTGCATCTGCAGGGCTCTAATGAGGAAATTGGCAGGGTCTGCATTCCTTTAGGCGTGATTTCCCTTTGGGAGTATCTCACCAAAAATGATATTTTTGTTGCACGGGATGCCAAAAATATGACTTGTATCTTAGTGCCGACTTCTGGGAAAATCAATAAGCCAATCACACAAGAAGGAAATGACATTTCTGGGGGCTGGTCTGTACACCATTGCCTCCATGTAGCCATATTGTATTGCATTTAACAGGAATTTACAATGCTGCAGATTGAAAAGGAAAGGTAATTTTTAATAACACTCAATTACAATATGAGTTTAGTCGCCATTGTACACACTATATTATTTTTTTTTGGGGGGGGTTTGTTTGCCAATTTTTTCCCATGAAAGTGGAGTTGCCCTTTACATGCAAAAGGCATTTCATATACAACATCATTTTTTGTACTGAGGTCTGGTTTGATATTTCTTATATAAATAGCTATGCCATACACGTTTTATGCAGGTTGAGTGCTCACCAAAATGATATACAGTACTCTAATGAACATGTTTCTTTAATCAGGTGTATATGATAATGCAGGTAAATGCAGAAGGTCGAATAGAGAAAGAAAAGGAAGAGAGAGAAAAAGCTGGAAGAAGAAAAGGAAGAGAAGAGAGATAGAAAGCTGGAAGAAGAATATCAGCACATGTGGGTAATCAGTTATGTTCCGTGTCAATCTCCCCTGCCGCTTCTTGGAGCTTCGCTAATTATCTGTCTGCTGAAATATAACTTATCCAAGGGTCGCCAGATCTTTCAAATAAATGTAGTTTATCATTCAATGTGGCTGATTTTTTTTTATTCACCATTTGCCATGACATTTTAGTATTCACTAATGAAAAGGGACCAAAAGTAATTAGACAATTGAATCAAAAGCTGTTTCATGGCCAGGTGTGGGCTACTCCGTTATTTCTTCATCAATTAAGCAGGTAAAAGGTCTGGAGTTGATTCTAAGTGTGGTATTTGCATTTGGAACCTATTGCTGTGAACCTACATCATGCGTTCAAAAGAGCTGTCCATACAAGTGAAACAGGCCATTGTAAGGCTTCAAAAACTAAACAAATCCATCAGAGAAATAGCAGCAACATTAGGAGGGGCCAAATCAACAGTCTGGTACATTCTGAGGAAAGAGGAACACATTGGTGAGCTCTGCAACATAAAAAGGCATGGATGTCCACAGAAGACAACAGTGGTGGATGATCACAGGATCCTCTCTATGGTAAAGAAAAACCCATTAACAACATACAGAGAAGTGAAGAACACTCTCCAGGAGGTGGGCGTATCATTGTCAAAGTCTACAATCAAGAGAAGACTTCACAAGAGCAAATACAGAGGTTTCACCACAAGGTGCAAACCATTCATAAGCTTGAAGAATAGAAAAGCCAGATTAGACTTAAACAAAAAGATCTAAAAAAGAAAGACCAGTTCTGGAAAAGCATTCTTTGGATGGATGCAACAAAATTAATCTGTACCAGAATGACAGGAAGAAAAAAGTGTGACGAAGGCTTTGAACAGCTCATGATCCAAAGCACACAACGTCATCTGTAAAACATGGTGGAGACAGTGTGATGGCATGGGCATGTGTGGCTTCCAGTGGCACTGGGTCATTGGTGTTTATTGACATTGGTCATATCGATAGAAGACAGAAGCAGCCGGATGAATGTTTAGAGATATACTGTCAGCCCAGATTCAGCCAAATGCAGCAAAATTGATTGGACGGCGCTTCACAGTACAGACGGACAATGATCCAAAACACACTGCAAAAGCAACCCAGGACCTTTTGAAAAAAAAAGTGGAATATTCTGCAATGGCCGAAGCAATCACCTGATCTCAACCCAATTGAGCATGCATTTCACTTGCTGAATGCAAAACTAAATGCAGAAAGACCCACAAAAACCTAAAGACAGCTGCAGTTAGAGCCTGGTGAAGCGTCAGAAAGGAGGAAATCCATGGGAGGAATGTCCATGGGTTCCAGACTTCAGGCAGTCATTGTCCGTAAAGGATTCTCAACAAAATATTAAAAATGAACATTTTATTTATGATTATATTCATTTGTCCAATTACATTTGAGCCCCTGAAAATGGAGGGACTGTGTATAAAAATGGTTGCAGTTCCTAAAATCTGTACCTGATATTTATGTTCAACCCCTTGAATTAAAGTCACAATGCTGGGGACATGGAGTTAGCATGAGCTAGCACAGAACAGCGACGACGGCTGAACGCATATATGTGGCAGCACCGTGTTTAAGCCCACAACTGTGCTGCCACATCTACACCATATTGCCAAAAGTATTTGGACACCTGCCTTTACACGCACATGAACATGGCATCCCAGTTAATGAAAGGAGCCTCATCCTGTGTTAGGACGCACTCACTCACTCACTCACTCACTCACAAACAGTATATACTGTATGTGTATGGCTGGCAGTAACAGGTCAGGGTTTATTTCATTGTCTGCATCCCGTTAGCAAGATTTCTCTTTACTTCCTCTCTCAGACACAGAAAAAGTAAGGTTTCTTCACAGAAAGTGGATTTGCCTTTCCTCCTCCTCCTCCCCCATCTACATTTGGATTGTATTTTTTTTTTTGGAGGAGCAGGTACCTAGTTTTAACATTGCCTAGGTGATCCAACCAGCAGCTGGGTGACAGTCACTGATCTGTGCAGAGCAGACCTGAAAACTGAGCGATCAGCGGACTCTGATCACTCTTGGTGTAGTCAGTGGGGGACAGCTGCAGCATCAGATCGATGCTGCAGCCACTTAGGTGAGTATGGATTTTTTCTTTTTTTTAACACACACTTCTCTTTGAGAGTCAGTTCACACTACCACGACTTGGGATCCCACTTGTCACATGACATGTGTAATCCAATGTTAGTCAAAGAGAGCTGTCTTAAATAGCACTACTAAAGTCACTCCGACTTTCGAAAAAGGTTCCTGTACTCCTTCAAGGCGATATCTATCTGACTTGTGTCCATAGACTTTAATGGAAGTCGCCTCCCAGCCCCAATCCTCATCTATATTGATGTGATTTGGGTCCGACATTAGCAACAAAGTTGTACTCAAGTCGTCAGCAAATTTGCAGGAACTCACGCGACTTTCAGGTTGCAGCAGTGTGAACCGAGCCTTAACCAGCTTCCCACCGCCCCAAAGCAGAACTACTGCTGCAGGGCGGCACAAAATCACACACATATATATATATATATATATATATATATATATATATATATGATTTCGCATTGCCGGGCAGGTGACGATCACCACCCGGCCGGATATTCCCTGCCAGCCCCCCACGATCACCGAGGAACAGTGACAGGGGAGAGGTCTGTATGTAAACAACACAGATCTCTCCCCTGTCAACACGAATAGGCTGCTTTGCACTTTGGCATGTACCTAAATGGCCTACACCTACAGCAGGGCATTATCCAACTTTAACCACTAGCCTACAGGGCACTTATACCCCCTTCCTGCCCAGGCCAATTTCCAGCTGTCAGCGCTGTCACACTTTGAATGACAATTGCGCGGTCATGCAACACTGTACCCATATGAAATTTTTATCATTTTTTTGTGACAGATAGAGCTTTATTTTGGTGGTATTTAATCACCTCTGGGTTTTTTATTTTTTCTTAAACCAAAAACCACTGAAAATTTTGAAAAAAAAAAGTTTTTTCTTAGTTTTTGTTATAAAATTTTGTAAATAAGTGATTTTTCTCCTTCACTGATGTACGGTAATGAGGCTGTAGTGATGGGCACAGATAAGATGCACTGATGGACACTGATAGATGGCACTGATGAGGAGGCACTGGTAGGTGGCACTGATGGGCATAACTGATGGGCACTGAAAGGCAGCACTGATATATAGCACTGATATATGGCACTGATAGGCGGCACTGACTGGCACTGTTAGGTGGCACTGACTGGCAGCACTGATTGGCATTGATAGGTGGCACTGGCACTGATGGGCAGCTCAGATGAGCACTGATTTGTGGCATTGATGTGCACTGGTATGCACTGATATGTGGCATTGTGGCACTGGCACTGTTCAGCTGGCACTGATGGACTCTGACAGGTGGCACTTCTGGGGCCATACTGATCATCGGGGCACACTGATCATCAGTGCCCTGATGATCAATGTACATGCCCCCTCCGTGGAACGCCGAATACCGGCTCTCCTCTCCCTACGAGCTGTCAGTGTGACAGCTCGAGAGGAGAGAAATGCCGATAACCGGCATTTCCCTGTTTACATGTGATCAGCTGTGATTGGACACAACTGATCACATGACCGAGCCGACATCTTCGGCTCTTTCCGTGATTGGTGATCCCGTGTTCGAGGGACACAGAGCACCGCCGATCGCTCCCTGAGCCGCGCATGCGCGGTGAGAATGGCAACACATCATATGACGTCCTATCAGAACGAGAGAACCACCTTGTGCCCGTCATTGGACTATATGGTGGTTAAAGATGACGTTCAATTTTAGAACGTTACATAATACAACTGTGTTTAGGGTAAATTATGTAACACGTTCCAACTCCTGCCCCCTCTCCCCCTGACCCCCTTTCACAATGACAGCAGGCTTGGGTTCCTCTTCCCCAGAGCTGCTGTCACATTTAAAAATATGTACAGCTATGGTTTGATAAAAAACCTAAAAAAGTGTAACAGAATTAAAGATACACCCAAGTATTTCTGCTGGATCACATCTACATACCCTTGAAAATGCCGGTTACCCCCAGCATGCTCCTTTTTTCCTGCTTCTGTGTGCCCATTGGTGAACCCAGGACTGGCAGGGTGGATGCTGTTGGGTAGAGGGTAGGGAGATCAGTGAATGTGTCATGGTCTGGGTTCAGGCAAAGAGACCAGTAATAATAGCAGTAGAGAGGTTCCCACCGACCATCAGGATAAGTACGAGGGGGTCACTTTTGTGGATGATGCAGGCTCACTCAAGGTGCAGCAATCGCCATTCTTTTAGTTTCATTGGGGGGCAGGTGAGACATTAGGGGTTTAGTATACCTGTAATGTCTCATTAAAAAGAACCTGTCACCAAAAATGCATCACATAGGGAACTTTATCCCCATGTGATGAAAAAGAAATTTAGGAAAAAAATGTAAAAAAAAAAAAAAATGCAAAGTACACCCTTAGCGCTTCTGCCAGATCTCTTCCACATACCTTGAAAAATGCACCTTTGCTATTTTTTCCAGGCTTCTTATACCCATTAGTGAAACCAGAACCTACGTGGTGGGTGCCACCGGGTAGAGGGGAAGATGATCAGCAAATGTCTGTTTGCTTATCTCTCTTCCCTGTTAAAGCAGTTGTAAAGTCTCTATTGTTTGTTTTTTTATTAAAAAAAAACAAACATGTTATACTTAGCTTTTCTGTGCAACAGTATTGCACCCGAACCTCCTCCTCTAGGGTCCCTCTCTGGTGTTCTGGGCTCCTCCTCTACCAAGTTTCCAGGCATCGCACTTATCAGCAAACCAAGTACCAGCATGGTAAGTGCTGTCGGGTAGATGGGAGAGAGATCAGCAAATGTCCATTTTTGCTGATCTCCCCTTACTGTTAATGACCTGGAAGTGACATGTAAAGGTTACTTCTGGGTCCTGGTGTCTCTTTCCATAGCCAATATGGCTGGGGAAGAAACTAACAGAGTGCAATCTGATTACTTTGGAAGTAAGCAAGGCCATAGCTTTACTAGATCAATAAGCAGCATTCTGTCATCATAGCACTAAACATCACATTTTGAGAAAAATTCTGTGCCCATCACAGACAAACTGGGGTTAATTTGCTAAAACTGGAGATTTTTCTGACAGGTCTGTGTTATCCACAAGTTCCTAACAGGCATCTGACTAAACACAGACCAAACTTGCAAATAAAGCTATGACAAACTAATAAGGATGGGAACTTGCCAGCAGACTAGAAAAGCTTAAAGGTCAGTAATCCCTACCCCCAGCTATACTTAATCACTTACGTACTACCACATTGTAAAAAAAAAACAGCAGCGAGGTGGGTGTCTATTCATAGAGTGCTATTTATAAATAGCACTCCAGAGATAGCCCCCAGACTATAATCGCTGTGAATCAGTCCATCAGCTAACACACACACAATGTACAGAGCCAATCTGAGGTGCTCTGTACATGTGATCATTGTGATGACCAATCATAGCAATCACAAAATGTAAACAGTGGCAATGTTTACATCTAAAAGCCCACACCTACTTCTTAAAGGTGAAGGCACCGAATAAAAGATCATTCATTCGTTCCAGCCCAAAATAAGCGTCAGATTCAGGGTAGCAGGGGGGTTGTGGGGTAATTTTTTGACCCTTTTACCTCCCCCTCCTCTCCAATATATCTCATCCCTATCCTGCAGTGACCTGTATATTAATCCCTTATCCTGCACTGCATGTGAGCTCTACTTTTAATTCCTTAGCCTACTCCTCCCTCTTTGTAGGATCTATGACACTGCCATATCTAATGTACCCTTGCCAAGTTTCATGTTTACCACCTCAATACCAGCATGTCTATTCATTTCCAAAAATTTAGATCACCTTGTGGTTTCTGTTTCCAAAAAGCGGTAATTTTAAGAGTGTTTGCAGTGTATTTGTTATTTTTTTTCTTACAAAACTAACATTTTTTTCATAAATTTTGTGTGTCTTTGTATGGTAAAATTTAAAAAACAAGTGGTTATTAAATACCACCAAAAGAAGGTTCTGTCTCAAAAACAGATACAAAATCAGTTTGGGCAGTTTTGCAGGACCAATTAAAGGTCGAACTATTACAGCAGTGGAAGGGTAAATACAGGCTGGTAATCAAATGTGTAAGTAGGTTTCCAGTCTCCATCCTTTGACAGGAATGGCCAATAATGTTCCCTTCTTAAAGTGGTTATAAAGCCTAACTATGTTTTAATTATAAAGAATATGGAAGCTCAACATTTCATATTCCTGATGTATGCTTGCTGTACCATGTACTTGTTTGAAAAAGTATCCTGTTCACTTTGTATTGCTTTGTTTTTGTGGAATTCCTGGTGTTTCCAGTAATGAGGTAGCAGGGCAGAGTCCTGCTGTCAATAGATGCAGACAGCATGGCTGGGGAACCTCGATATGGTGTCGGTATGTAGCCTTTGGGGTACTTAAGCAAAAACTTGGTAGTCATTGCTTAAATATAAGCAGAAATTGATGTAGGCCACCGTTTTCCTAGAGTCTATAAATAAAGAGTTTTGTTACCAATATGGCAGTGGCTTACCAAGTGGTGAGTGCAAACTGCCCCAAGTACAGGACGTTACAGGGTGCCATCTCACTACAGAAAGAGAACCAGTCTATCAATCTTTGCATAGTTCCATCATCAGTTGGTAAAGTCTGTGGGTCTGGTACATAGGATGAATATTTTCAGTTGTCTTTATTCTCAAATCACAAAGGTTTTAAACAACGATAAGGATCTTTAGCTCAGCCATAACACTGTAAATTTTCAAATATGACTGGTCTTAGCTGAAAATAACTCTCTTGGGATCCTTAAGAGGTAGTAAAGGTAAGAGAAGATTTCCCCCTGCAAGGCAAATCTTATAACGTACTAGCATGCATCGCATACTAGCACATTATGACAGACTTACCATAAAATTATGCCTTCCAGCAGCGAGCTGTCATCGCTGACAGGGCTTCTATCTGCACCTGGTCTTCCTTCCACGTTCACAGGTACTGGTCGTCTGACTGGCCTGGCCGCAATGATGTCACTACCGCACATGCGCTCGGGAGTCATGGTTTACAGCACAGTTGACTTCACCGGCTACTGCTCACTGAAATATCTCCTAAACAGTACACAATTATGAGATATTCATTTTACCTACAGGTAAACGTTATTATAAGCTTACCTTTATTATTATACAGTGTTTATAAAGCGCCAAAAAGTTTGCTCAGCGCTGTACAATATAGTGGGGGACAGTACATGAGACAATCCAGTAACAAGACAATATACGAGAGGTTCGAGGGCCCTGCTCTTTCGAGCTTACAATCTAGGAGGGAGGGGATAGTGGTACAGGAGGAAGTGGCTGTGGGGGATGGAGTGGTGGGAGGAGTGGAGAAGATCGGCTGTTAGGTGAGGGTGGGGTAGGCTTCCTGAAGAGATGGGTTTTCAGGATGTGCCTAAAGGTGAGGAGGGTAGGTGACAGTCTGATGGATCGGGGTAGTGAATTCCAGAGGATGGGGGAAGTCCTGCAGTCGGGCGTGGGAGGAGGAGACCAGGGAGCTAGAAAGTAGGAAGTCTTGTGAGGAGCGAAGAGTACGGGTAGGGTGGTATTTGGGTATCAGGTCGGTGAGGTAGTTTGGGGCAATGTTATGAATGGCTTTGTACGTCAATGTTAGTAGTTTGAATTTAATGCGTTGGGCAATCGGAAGCCAATGGAGGGAATGACAGAGGGGGGTGGCAGATGCAAAGCGGTTGGTAAGGTGGAGGAGTCTGGCCGCTGAGTTCAGGATAGAGTGAAGCGGGGATAGTCTGTGATGAGGTAGGCCGGTGAGGACGGTGTTGCAGTTGTCGAGTCGTGAAATAATAAGGGAGTGAATGAGTTGTTTAGCAGTGCCTGGGGTTAGGAATGTACGTATTTTGGAGATGTTGCGGAGGTGGAACCTGCATGAGTTTGCCAGCGATTGGACATGGGGTTGGAAGGACAGATTTGAGTCTAGAGTGACACCTAGGACTTTGGCTTGGGGGGTGGGAATGATGGTGGCGTTGTTGGTCATGATGGAGAGGGTGGGGGGGGGGGGCGCGGGCTGGGGGGAAAATTAGGAGCTTGGTTTTGGAAAGGTTTAATTTGAGGAAGTGGAGTGACATCCAGTCTGATATGTCGTTCAGTAGGCGGGTGATTTGGGCGGAGACTGAAGGGGTGAGGCGAGGGGTAGATTTGCGTGTCATCGGCGTAGAGGTGGTAGTTGAAGCCGTGGGAGTGTATCAGTTGGCCAAGGGAGGAGTTGTAGATGGAGAAGAGGAGGGGCCCGAGGACAGAGCCTTCGGGGACCCCAACAGAGAGGGGGATTGAGGGAGGTGGTGGCAGCGTTTTAGGTAATGCTGAAGGAGCGTCGGGACAGATAGGAGAGAGCGGAGTCTCTGATGCCAAGGGAGTATAATTTTTTAAGGAGGAGGGGGTGGTCAACTGTGTCGAAGGCCGCGGAGAGGTCGAGGAGTAGGAGGACTGAGTAGTGGCCGTTAGCTTTGGCGGTTAGCAGGTCATTAGTGATTTTGAGTAGGGCGGTTTCGGTGAAGTGTAGGGGACAGAAGCCAAACTGTAATGGATCAAGGAGGTTGTCGTCATTGAGGTGGGAGCTTAGGCAATTGTAGACTAAGCACTCGAGGCGTTTGGATGAAAATGGCAGCAGGGAGATGGGTCTAAGGTTGCTCAGGTCAGTGGGGTCCAGCGAGGGTTTTTCGAGTATGGGAGTGATGTGCGCGTGCTTTAGGGAGGAGAGGAATACGCCAGTAGAGAGGGAGAGATTGAAGATGTGGGTGAGGGAGGGTAGGATGGAGGAGGAAGGAGACCGGAGGAGTTGTGTGGGGACAGGGTCAATGAGGCAAATGGTGAGGCGGGCTTCTGGGAAGGCCTTAGTGACCACTTCAATGGTAGCAAGGCTGAAGGAGTGGCGTGCCGGGGAGGTTATAGTGTGCAGGGTGTTAGGTGTGGTGGGGGTCAGGGCGGTTGCCCTGTAAGTAAAAATGTAAGACACAAGTTTACTACCACTTTATCCTGGTGTTTTAGCTTTGTAAACTGAGCCCTTTGTAAGTGAATTTCCCTATTGACCATCATTGTAAGAAATTTTCCTTACATGGGTGGTCAGTAATAGGAAGAACTTCTGTTATGTTGGTAGTCAGTGGGAAAATTGCAGTCAGTGGGAAAATTGCAAAAACCTTTCCATTGACCACACTTATAGGGAGCATTCTTCCTCCAACTGGCTGCCATTATAAGGGTCGATATTCCTCCAACTGACTACCATTGTAAGGGGGGCACTCTTCCTCCAACTGACTACCAAAATAAGGAGAATATTTCCTCCAAATGAACACACCAATGTAAGGAGCATTCTTCCCATTGACCAGCAATGTAAGGGGCATTTTTTTCTCCAACTGACCACCAGTGTAAGGGGCATTTACCTCCAAGTAACCAAAATGTAGGAACCATTTTTCTTTTTGATCATCAATGGTAGGGGCATTTTTCCCACAGAACAACAGGCATTCTTCCTTTCTTCCACTGACCAATATAGGAATTCTAAAAAAAAATGCCCCTTTCATTGGTGATCAGCCCTCATGTCACTAATATTAACTGTAGTTTTCAATGCAATAATTATGTATTTTGCATGCAATAATAAAAATAAATTTACTGTTGCAATTTCTTTTCTGCCAATTATCCTAATTTCATAGTTATTACTGAAAACTATTTTGATGTATAGAGGAGGGGTGTGTTACAAAATGATCTGCTCCAGGTATTTAATATAATAGATACAAGACTGACACATGATTCTCTGTAAATTGCATGCCGATTTCATTTTTACCCTCTCTTCACTGGAAACCGTCACACTACCCCTTTCAATACTTTCAACTAGCCATAGGCCATACTACGCAAGAACTTGCTCTGGTCACATAAAACCAAGCTTAATCAGGCAGTGTGGTGCAAGTCCTTCATCCAGCTTGCTTGTTATGTCTCAAATGCTCTTCTTCAAATGCATTTTTTTCCATATTTTTTTTACTCCCTTTTTAAAAAGCTATTACCGTATTTTTCGCCGTATAAGACGCACCTGACCATAAGACGCACCTAGGTTTTAAAGGCATAAAACAGGAAAAAAAAAATTCTGAACTAATGGACTGCAGACACAGTACAGGAGATGACCAGAGACTGCGGACAGCACAGGGATGACCAGAGACTGCGGACAGCACAGGGATGACCAGAGACTGCGGACAGTACAGATGACTGCTGACCTTTGGGGAGGTGGGGAGCGGGTACCTGAATTTGACGGGTACCCGATCTTACCTGTTCCTCGATCCAGCCGCGCGCTGTCTTCCCGGCTTCTGTAATGGCGCTCGGCATGACAGCCGGGTGCCCAGTGCGCATGAGCGAGAAGCACTTGCGCTTTGTGATTGGTCCGGCGGCTTCTGGGATCTGTCATGTGTCCCAGGTGCCGCCTTACCATTCACAAAGCGCACCGCTTCTTGAGCATGCGCATTTGGCTGTCATGCCCAGTGCCCACACTACAGAAGCCGGGAAGACAGCACGCCGCTGGATAGAGGAACAGGTAAGGTCCCGCTGCAGAGCTGAGCGGCCGGCCCAGTATTCTGACACGGCCGCGGTGGAAATACCGGACCGGCCGCTCCATATTCGCCTTATAAGACGCACTGACATTTCCCCCCCAGTTTTGGGGAAGAAAAAGTGCGTCTTATACGGCGAAAAATACGGTACTTGTTTATGGAACTGGCTGAAGTGCTATCCATTTCTCAGAATCTCCAAATAGCCATACAGAAATTGTATACAACAAATGAAATGATACAACTTTGGTATAAAGTAATATTTCTTTCTTCCTTAAACATATTAAATATACAAAAGGTTTTCAAGTGCTGTTCATAACAAATCAAAATGAAAATTCCATCTTTCCGACTGGTATGTCACGATCCAAAGGCTTTGATTGTACTGCTTTCGTCTAGCGTCCCACGGCTGCCAATCTCCACTTCCACTTGCAAGTTTGAAGGCTGGGAATACAAATAGAGTCAGAAAAAAATAACAATTGACCATGATATTACAACTGCATAATTTATTTTAAAAAAAGACAAGCATACCTGTCGAGGTGACTTTACAAGCAACATTGTACGAAATCCACTTTGGGCGTTTCCTTCCTGTCTATAGAGCAGAATACGAGTACTGGGCACAAAACTCCATGAACGACCCAGGGCTGGACGAATCCTACTTGTATTGTCTTTGGTAACATGGTTAGATACCTGGAGAAATACACCAATCAGCACCATATAGTACAAACAAATCTTTAAATCAACAAGCAGAAGTTATCTGCAGTAGCTTGAACTACACAATAGCTCATAACGTAGCCATTATGATGAAATATAATATATGATACAATTATTATTACATATGAACACAATACAGTAACAAGACATTTAACATGGTACAGGTCACAATGACCAGTGGGGTTTATTTTTAAACAAGGTCTGCAGCAAATTCTGTTATTGAAATGTGGAGATTATACTATAGTAAGCCAAAGCTTGGCTTATTTTCCAAATAAGTCTACCATCTCAGTGCAAAGAAAAACATTTTGGGGAACTCACAAAAACAGCGAGGCTATAATCACGAGCAAGGGTTTGTAGTTCCCGTGCCAGGTGCATCATGGCAGCCATTCCTGAAAAAGGTGAGAAAAATCTATTTCAAAAATTAACAGCTGACAACATATAAAAAGAAGATGCACAGAAAAATTACAGCTGTAGAATGATAGTTGAATATGACTGATTGCTATGTGTTGTCTCAAACAGTTTATCAACTAGACATTTACATAATAAAAGCCCATTTTTACATTTGAGATATTTTGTCTGCTTCCCACCTTCTGTCTGCTTTCCTCCTAACAGTGGGTAGATAACAGCACATACGGAGTCAATGACTAGAAGTTTCAGAGCTTCTCCTGATCTTACCACCTAAGAAGAGAGAAATATAGTTTCAGTTCTGAATGCAAAAAGTAGGTGTAACATGCAACAGGGTCTGGTCTTCTAAGTAAACCCTAATTAATGAAACAAGGTATACAGAGGTTTCACGTTAACCTTGATTAAAGCTGAACTCCAGGCAAAAATAAAATCAAGCCCTCAAAAGACAGCTAACCGCTTTATATATAGTACAGCTAAAACAAATTGTAAGTATCTTAAATTTTATAATAAATAAATCAGGCTTTCTTGAATCACATCATCCTTAAAAAAATGCAGATCTAAGAGGTATGTAATAATGAGGCACTACCTCACAGATTAATGCACCTCCTGATGGGAGAATGACAGGCCCCATGTTATGAGAAGGATTTGTAGTGGAGACTGGGGGATACCAGGGCTAGTGGAAACAAGTATAAAAGCACACTGAGCTGATCACTACTCTGCCTATGTTTAAAGTGTTACTAAACCCAAGTCTCTGCATTCACTATATCTGGGCTTACACAGAACATGGAAATGCAATTATTTTAGTAAATATAAACTGCTAAATACCTTTTCTCATCAGCACTTAGAGCAGTCTTGTGACTTCTATCAATGTCCAGCCAAGCACATGTTAAAGCTTTTAGCAGTAGTTTTCATTCTGCTCTAGGAAGATGCAGAACCCCTGGCCCCTGTCTGGAGTGTGCTGATCGGCCCTGTGCTGGTCACATGCACTCTCCCAAGAAAAAAAAACCTCTCTAGCAATACACACCAGCTAGCGGGAGGTGAAGAGCCCCTGCTAACTGTCACATTTTTTTAAAAACGTGGCTGTGTTGGGCTTTACCCACCCAGCCATGTCACTTATTCACAGTGTTCTGTGAATGAGGAAATTACAAGTCCCAGCAGCCTTTGCGGCTATCGGCTTGTAGTTCTTAATGAATGAGCGCTGTGGTAGTTCATTGAGTTTTCCAGTCAGTAACTATCGGCTTCCCAGTAGGAGGAAGCAGATACAGTGACGGACAGGTCTGCAGGAGACCTGCATGGCATCAGCGATCTGTTGATCGTTGGTGCAACACTTTACATGCTCCCAAAACAAAAAATAATAAATGCACATTTTTTTTTACCTGCAAAAAAAAAAAAAATGTGCATTATTATTTTTGCTTGAAAGGTGAACTTATTCTTTAAAAGCATTTGTACAAGCTGCATGACATTTCCCTATATTTTTTCTAATAGATTAATACCTGTATCCTTAAACTCCATCTAATGATAATAAATAATCATCAAAATGCAGTATAGTTTTCCATAATACCTGAGAAAATATACTTCATTTTTAGCCACTAGATTGAGCTAATGATACAGGAATTTTTCTATTATAATAAATACGGGGACAATTTGTTCAGCTCGCATGAATGTTTCTGACATCGTCCAACAAATGTTTTGACTCCTTTGTGCATCCCTTGAAACTTTCAAAATAGGCCAAATTTGCACAGGACAACTATACAAAGGCAACCGATTTCATAAAGTGGCTGAACTGCTAACAGAAAAGGTCAGATAAATGTACAGTATATATTAACATTACCAAAAAGCCTTCTAAACACTGATGTTAAAAAACATAACATATGCAGAATTAAATCCCTACTCCAGGTTATAGCCAATTTCAGAAGTCTGCTCTAAATACACACGGCTATCACTAATTTTAGCTTCATACACCTTGACAAAGCAGCAATACTCTCTGATCCTTTTTCAAAGTCATCCTTCAGAGGCTTTACGTTTGGAATTTTCTGTCCTGGGGACCAGACACTAGTAGCGCGTCTCTATCCTTAAGGCCCATACATGTGATCAGAAAATCATATGTAAAATACTGCTTTCAAAGCGATCGTTAGTACACAGCTTTCGAGAGCTGATCAGGACATGTCATGCGAAATTATCCGTTGGGACAAGCATGAACATTTTTCTTGTATGATACCAGAGCGTACGATTTTCTTGTAATCAGTACAGTTCTCATCGTTTGAAAACACAATACAACACTTCCGAATTTTTATCTGTTCATAACCCAAAAAAACGCATGATTTATTTGATAATCGTGTGTACCAGGCTTTAGTTCATTGCCAATTTTTAGTCTCAACGGTGATTTTGCAGAAGTCATCATGTCATTGTGTAAGGGATCAGTGGGCAGTACTATGTTTAGGACGTAGGAACTTAATGCCCACCTTCCTTTATTGCCACCAGGCTCTGTGATGCACCAATGTCATATAGACGCACCCATGTAACACTCATAAACATGACCAATAACTGCCCACACAGAAAACTATCATACCATTGCATGGTTAGATGTGTAGTTCAATGTGGGGCAAAAAGAGATGGAGGAAATGACGCGCGGTGCCAGAGTTTTACCTCCTCCTGAACCAAGATTAGGAATTGTGATCAATAAACAATAACAAGTGATGAAATTGCAGTAAACCAGCCTCTCTCAACTAGGGTGCCAAGGCACCCTGGGGTGCTTCAGGCGTCTTCAGGGGTGCCTTGGCAAAATGCCCAAAAATTGTATACAAGCCATTAGGTGGATCAATCCTGTCCTTTATTACACAAAGCCACAGGTTTTCATTGTGGACTTTTACGACCTTCTAGCTGCCTACATCCTAACAACTAATTATATCATCAGTTCACAAGGATGACGTGTGATGGATGCACATCAGCCATGTTTGTCCCTTCTCTGCCCCTCTCCATCAGCACTGGAGTCACATTAGAGTGTGGGAGAGAAACAGAGGGACACACCAGGGGCGTATTTGCCGCAAGGCAAACAAGGAGTTTGCCTAGGGTATCACTTTTCAGGGGGGCGCCACGGCGGCGCCACCGCCCCCCCCCCCTTTCCCACGGAAGGGACACTTAGTACAGGGGCAGGCTGCTGTGTCTTACCTGGGTCCGCAACTCCGTGTCCCAGTCCCACGTCGATCTGGTCCATGAAGTGCTGCTGGAGGAGGGGTAAAGAGGTTGTCCGGTCAGTGGGTCCAGTGTCTTCATTTCCCTGGATCGCGATGTGTGGGCGGGATGACATGCCACCCCTGTCATCTGGCCACACCCCTGGGATCACTCAACAGCCTATAACAGCTTGTCCCTCCCTCTGCAAGCTCTGCCTCCTCGCCGGTGATTGGCCGCTGGAACTGTACTGGTGTCAGTGTGGGAGGAATAGTGCCCCATCACTGGTGTCAGTGTGGGAGGAATAGTGCCCCATCACTGGTGTCAGTGTGGGAGGAATAGTGCCCCATCACTGGTGTCAGTGTGGGAGGAATAGTGCCCCATCACTGGTGTCAGTGTGGGAGGAATAGTGCCCCATCACTGGTGTCAGTAAGGGAGGAATAGTGCCCCATCACTGGTGTCAGTAAGGGAGGAATAGTGCCCCATCACTGGTGTCAGTGTGGAAGTAACAGTACCCCATCATTGTTGTCAGTGGGAGGAATAGCGCCCCATCATTGATGTCAGTGGGAGGAATAGCGCCCCATCATTGTCAGTGGACGGAGCTCTAATAGGAAGAGGTGGAGCCTAAATAGGAAGGGGTGGGGTTTACAGATGAAGGGGTGGATCTTAAACAGGAAGGGGTGGGATAAATTTAGTTGCGGGGGGTGCCCGATTTTAGTCTTGCCTAGGGCAGCACAAAACCAAAATACACCACTGGGTCACACACTGGAATACTAGTTGGTACCAGTGTGCAAAGGTGTATTTGCTTTGGAAGAGTAAATCGCCTCTAACATTGGGTGTACTGGATGTGTGTAGAATAGTTTTTTACATTTTAGAATGAGGTGCCTTAAGATTGTGCAGAATTTAAAAGGGTGCCTTGAGATTATCCATAATGTTAAAGGGTGCCTTGACTGAAAAAAGGTTGAGAAACGCTGCAGTAAACTATATTGTAGCTTTTTGTCTACATTTATGGTTTGATCACAGTAAACAGCTCATCAATATAACCAGTAGGATATAATGTGAGATCTGAAGAATTCTGGAGATGGTTTCTTAAATATAATAAAAATGAATATTTTGGCTTTCATACCTGTTGGGACAAACCCTGCCGCAAATCCTGAAGTACATCTAATAATTTATACACATCAAACACATGAAACACTTCAATCCTTTGAAGAGATGCAATCTAGAAGTGACCAAAATTATATGAAAATTGTAAAAATTGTATTAGTCAACAGACTTTAAAGAAAAAGGAAAGAAGAAATCCACAAAACGTCTAATTAGTGCAGGCAATGCAACAATCAGGACAGGAGTCACTTTACAGTGATATTTTACAGTAATGATTAGCAAGGATTCAATTTGGCTTTAAGTCTGACATACATTTTTTAATTTGAATTCTAGTGATTACAAGTAGTCAGTATAAGATAAGATATCATAGTTCTGTGAACATAATTTCCTTTTTTCATTACAATATTTTTAATTTACACATGGAGCGTAGAGCATATGTTTATATATGAAGGTGATTTCCAAAATATTTTAAAAATGTAAGCATTGTTGAGGGGGCTGTGGAATTTTTACTTGCTGGTAGCGTGCAGGCTAAATAGATTCAGAGGAGAAAAAAAAATCTGTAGAGGTAATGACTAATATATAGAAATGAACAGTCAAGAAAGGGAGAGTAGAATGCTGGGGAGTAGAACAGAGAAGTAGGATTACAATAGAAAATGAATGCCACAGGCAAATATAGCCCTAAAAGTATAAAAATGTATATGTAAATTCAAAGCTACAGTAAGTAAAAAAATATGCAAAAATAAAGATCAGAAGACATTCATGCATCAATGTCCCTGTTATTAGCAGCAATTCACATGTCTAAATACACTGCTACTATGAGCCATGAATATTTGTAAGATGTGTGTCCAGTAAACTATTCCTAGCAAGGGTTTTCTGGAAAAGTGACACTGCTGTTGCAATTAAAGATTGACACCAATAAATAACTTTTCTCCTGTGAATATTCTCATATACATTCATCAACTGGGCGCTGCTGGAAATCAGCAGCAATGCCTCATTGTTACAAGGTGTGCACTCATGGGGCATACGCAGGCCAACATCACCTAACTGTGAATTTTATGGGTTCAAATCCACTACCTACCTGTTCATCCTCCTGTTCAGTCCTGGATTGTAGTAACTGCAGGAGACGAGAGCCAGTCAGGCCTCCTGTGGTGTCTATATAACAAACTCTCTGCTTTATGCTGCTAGCCACATTTACAGCGATGCTTTGGCATATCTAAAATAAAACAATTTTTGGAATGAGCTGCCTTATAGCAAATCATAAACAATTCTTTAAAACAATTGAAGAAGAGATGCAAAATGCAGTGCAAGTAACATCTACATTGAAACAATGTCCACAATAACCAGGTGAAGATTAATAAGAAAATTTGTAACAATAATTGATTATATAATAATAGAACTATTGCCACCTGTCCATATTCATAAGATCTAGTCATTGTAAATGACTAAACTTACACCAGATAAGATAAAGTACATTGTTCAAACCTGTGTTTTGCCACATCCTGCTATTCCTGCAATCTCTGTGACTTCTCCAGTGTACAAACCTGAATCCAATAGAAGGTCCAATCTAGAAGCAAATATAGAATTAAAAACAAACATATTTTATTTATATATATATATATATATATATATATATATATATATATCAAATCAATCAAATCAGTCACTCTTGGTGATGACCGTTCAGTGCTTTACCTTCACATCAAACATTTATAATAAAAGAAAGGTTTTTTATTGCAGAAGAGACTTACTATAGTCTTGTGCAATAAAAGCTTTTCGTGCTCCTGTTCTGAAGATGCTTTAAAGTGTACAATGAGCTGCGTAGCTCAGCATACATTCTCAGCATGCCTTGGTGCCGGGATTAATGATTGCACGGGAGTTACACTGCTAGGTGATCAAGGCAACAGAAGGTGCTGAACCCAAAAGAAGACCCACAGGCATCACATCAGGGGAGACGAGGCAAGTATTAAAGCAGTTCAGCTTTCAGTAAAAGGGGGGTTGACACTGTGTTAGGAGTACAAAAGGTACGGGTCAGTGATTAAGGGTAAGGTAAGGACTTCATTTAAAGGCTAGATTACCTTTTAAGATTGAAAAAAAAAAAAAAGAAAACACACAAGAAAGCTTCCAGAAAGTTTATGGTAGCTGTGAATCTTTTTCCCTCTTACACTAGATGGTGCTGTGCACATAGAAGTGTGTGTGTGTGTATATATATATATATATATATATATATATATATATATATATATATATATATATATACATACATACATACATACATACACACACACACATACATATATATATATACATACATACATACATAGAGTATGGTAAAAGAACGCATACTCAACATTACAAAATATACATATCCCCCTTACTTCATATCTGCAGAGAGAGCCATAACTTATATAACAACTCATTTGCCTGGTTTGCTAGGAGTGCTTACTAATCACTTAGGTAGGTCTCACCAGGTTTGTTTACAAAGAAAAAGTTTACTTCAATATATTTGCACGTTTTCAATATAGTAATGAAAATGCATCTCCGGTTTTGAATCTGGATGACTTCTTTACAGTTTATTTCAATTTTTCTTTAAAGTTTATTTCAATTTTGAGGTTGTGTAAGCAATTGGTGAAGGTGAGGTTACAGGCTTTTGAAAGATTCAGACCTGAACTTTGAATATCATAGGGAGCCATGTATGCTTGTGTTTGTTGTTACTTTATGTCATGCATCTCTTTTCTTTCTCTATGGAAGTCATTTGAAAAGCGGTATGTACATATGGCAAACACATGAAAGTACATGAAAGCATGCGTCTTCTTTTTGAGTTTCATGGTTCTATGCATAAACATCAAGCCAGATGTGAGGATAAAAATATAGCTACTGCTATTATTGAATTGATTTCAAAGATGCAGGCTCTGGGTCTGGCATACTGACCCTGCTTTACTACCCAGTGAATTACTGACAAGGAACATGCTTTCAGCAATTTAGATTCCTGTCTGCTTGCTCCTGGTTAATGAATCACCAGATAGTGAAGACAGGTCCACAATGACAGACATGAGTTTGCATCTATAAAAGTCAAGGATTTTTTGGAAAAGTTGGACTCTTATCTACCTAAATATTATAAACCATTTTGTATGCATACAGGCAAAGTCCCAATTAAAACAGACCTAAACACTTAAAATATATTGCTAGGAGGTTGGGTTTCTGGCTAAAAAGACTGCATGTCTATTTTGCCAAAAAAAAGGGAAATGTTTATTGGGTACACAATTTGTCTTATACACTGTACACTCCTGGCATCTGTAAGATACCACGAAAGGAGCAGGGTGCCAAAATAACGTACTCCTGTGTGCACAAGTTACATAATCAGTGGCCACCCAATGGTTGAAAAGTGAAGACGCTGTGACAGAAGCAGCACAGAAGAATTTGGCAAGAGCTGCTGACCCTTCAGCCATGTTAAAAGTTATGCTTTAAATCTATATTTACTTAAACTACAACTAAAGGCAAAACTTTTTTTAGTTTTGAACAGAGTGGAGAGGAGATTAGAACCCCTGTCAGTTTTTATTGCTGTCTGTGCCCCCATTAGGGAGATTCACCTCCTCCATTTGCCCAGTTTACCATTATCATTGAAAATGAAAGTAAAAGAAAATCACAAATTTTGGGTTGTCCCCAGAAACGTAATAAAGGGGAAATCGTCCAATGGGGACACTAGTTCTGGTGGTCTGGGGGTCCCCAATGGATTCCCTTAATTTGCAAGGATTTCCTTTCACTTCCTCTTTTTTGCTGTGGGACAGGAAGTGAAGGTAAATCTCCCCAATGGGATACATATAATATAAAACAGGCAGGGGTTATAACCCTCCCTTACTCTATCCAAAATGAAAAAAAAATGTTTTGCCTGCAGCTCTTCTGTCTTCTAGAACATGACTTTGGAACTGTGAAAAATGAATGTACCCTCATATTCATGTCTGTGAATTCTTACTTGCTGTTGCCTGTGGGAAGGATTGCTGTAGAAACCTTCAGCTCTTCATACAAGTCTGCACCATTTGAGGGGAATGAAGAGTACTGCGCAAGCAGCACACGTCTAACCGCCACAAGTGCCTGAAACACAGGATCCGCTATTACACAAAAACGTCAGTTATTCATGCTTTGTATGACCTAGATAGTGAAAAAATATTTTTGGGATTTTTTTTTAGATTTTCAAAAAGGAAAAAAAAAGGACAAATTAAAAAAGTGGGTCCATTCACAAAATGTTTTACAAATAAATATCTGAAAAGTGTGGCATGTATTTGTATTCTGCCCCTCTCAGTCAGTACTTTGTAGAACCACCTTTTCCTGCAATTACAGCTGCAAGTCTTTTTTGGGGATGTCTCTACCAGCTTTGCACATCTAGAGAGTGAAATTTCTGCCCATTCTTCTTTGAAAAATAGCTCAAGCTCTGTCAGATTGGATGGAGAGCGTCTGTGAACAGCAATTTTCAAGCCTTGCCACAGATTCACAATTGGATTTAGGTATGCACTTTGACTGGGCCATTCTAACATGAATATGCTTCGATCTAAACCATTCCCATGTAGCTCTGGCTGTATGTTTAGGGTCGTTGTCCTGCTGGAAGGTGAACCTCTACCCCAGTCTCAAGTCTCTTTCAGACTCTAACAGGTTTTCTTCTAAGATTGCCCTGTATTTGGCTCCATCCATCTTCCCATCAACTTTGACCAGCTTCCTTGTCTCTGCTGGAGAAAAGCATCCCCACAACACTATGCTGCCACCACAATGTTTCATGGTGGGGATGATGTTTTCAGGGTGATGTGCAGTGTTAGTTTTCCGCCACACAAAGTTTGTTTTCAGGCCAAAAAGTTCTGCCCAGAGCACTTTCTTCCACGTTTGCTGCTGTGTCCTCCACATGGTTTCTCGCAAACTGCAAACGGGACTTCTTTCAACAAAAGTTACCATGGGCCTCTTGGCTGCTTCTCTGATTAATGCTCTCCTTGCCCGTCCTGTCAGTTTAGGTGGACGGCCAGTCTTGGTAGGTTTGCAGTTGTGCCATACTCTTTCCATTTTCGGATGATGGTTTGAACAGGGCTTCCGTGAGATGTTCAAAGCTTGGGATTTTTTTTATAACCTAACAGTACTTTAAACTTCTCTTCAACTTTATCCCTGACTTGTCAGTTGTGTTCCTTGGTCTTCATGATGTTTGTTCACTAATGTTCTCGATCAAACCTCTGAGGGCTTCACAGAACAGTTGAATTTATACTGAGATTAAATACACACAGGTGAATTCTATTTACTAATTAGGTGTCTTCTGAAGGCAATTGGTTCCACTAGATTTTAGTTAGGGGTATCAGAGTAAAGGGGGCTGAATACAAATGCACGCCACACTTTTCCAACATTTGTAAAACATTTTGAAAACCATTTATCATTTTCCTTCCACTTCACAATTATGTGCCACTTTGTGTTGGTCTATCACATAAAATCCCAATAAAATACATTTACATTTTTGGTGGTAACATAATAAAATGTGGAAAATTTCAAGGGGTATGAATACGTTTTCAAGGCACTGTATTATATACAGTACATTCAATTGCATCTGTGGTGTTAGTGTAACTATAGGCAAAAGGTTTTTTCTTCATTTTGGATAGAGTAAGGGAGGGTTAATGTCCCTGTCAGTTATTGTTTGCCACCTGTATCCCATTGGGGACATTTCATTTCACTTCCTTTCCCATAGTCAAAACATGCGAGAGGAAACCTTCCAAAGTGAGGGAATCCTGGTGTGTTACAAGGGTCAAGAGAATGAATGTCTCTATTGGAAGATTAACCCTCTATTAGTGTTCTAATGTCAACCTAAAATTTGGGATTTTCTTTTACTTTCACTTTGATGAGAAAGGTAAACAGGACAAATAGAGAGGGTGAATAGACAGTAACAAAAGCTGACAGGTGTTCTAATCCCTCTCCACTCTATCCAAAACTAAGAAAAGGATTTGCCTTTAGTTACACCTTAATGTAATGGTACAGGATCAGATTGACGTATGCAATAGAAGCAAAAAAAAAAAACCCCAAAAAAACCAACTGATAATATATAAAAAACAGTATGTGCATATACATTTGTATTCATAGTTTCAGTTATACATTTTTTACATATGACAATGTGTTGTCTGTGCATATATACTATTGAGATTAGGAGGGAAAATGGCTAAATAGATGGAGGTAGAGGGGAGATTTGGGGTATGGGATGGCAGGCAATATGTTGCCCACTCCACGCCAACCAGCTGTACAATCCTTTGTGATGAACTAAACCATCCACTAATATGAGGTTGAAGAATGATGGAAAAAGGAGGAGTAATGTTGATAGCAATAGAGCTCTGTGTTCTGTTGTAGTGGTGAAATTAATCCATTGATTTCCTGAACTGATCACCCTGATTCCTCATACCTAATAAACATGAGGAAATTGAAGAAAATGCTTTCGGAGCGATCATCCGATAAGCTCTCAGATGTTGAGCTCAGAGCTACTGTATCAGGGGAGAGAAAGAGCATGTGAGGGGGTCTGAATCAGAAAAAAAAGCTCACTCCTGTGATGGTGGGGTGAGCAGTAATGACTAGGCCTCACTTAGCAATGTACTAGCAACGTCCTGAGGTATTCCAGTCGGGCTTCATGAGGTACATAAATGGCCTATACATATAACAAGAGCATTATTCAACTTTCGTCAGACACAGTTTGTTTTTATCCAGACACCCCTAACCTGCATAGGCAGTTCTTTGGTGAAGGTGAACTATCCCTTTAACCACAGTCCCTAGCACAAATTGGTCATACCAGGGTATCACATTTTGGCACAACATCTTTTTTTTTTTGGAGAATTTTCCAACTTTACCAATTCCTAATTTCTATTCCCCCACCAGGGCATAGCCCACACCCATTACCACCTTTCTAACTCATGTGAACTAAACAGGGCTCAGTTGGACATACACTCTCCATACTGTATGCACTGATCATGAGTAGCGATGAGACACAGCCTGTACAGAAGTAGTCAAAGGAAGTACAGTTAACCCTCACACAAAACAGTGGTTAGCACCAGCTCACATCAAACAGGATATAAAGTCTTAACGGACTGGTACAGAGTACATAGCATCCTTCACTTTCTCTCCGTCCCAGACGTCAATTTGTTGGCTTTGTGGGGAAGGCAAGAGTTCTTTTCTCCATAATTTTGGTCATGTCCGAAACTATCAAAGTTCTGGAAGGGTGTAGAATAAAATTGCCCCAAAATGTACAGATTTCCACACCCCCCACGACCTTGCCTTCTTCCTACTCCTCCACAAATAATATAAAAGCCCTCTCATCAGAACCCTAGTGAATACCACCAGATCTTGTATCCCAGTACTTTGGCATAAGCAAGATTTCCCCTCCTTGCTGCATTGGTTTGCAGAATAAACAAAATAAAAATTATATAGAATTGCTCTTCCACTATCAAGGGAACAGACAAAGTCTTTTGTCAGAGGTGGAATTACTAGAATTCACAGCTGAATACACTGAGGTCTTCTCCCCCAATTTCCTTGGCTGCTTCTTCCCCCTTATTATATATTAAACCACACAACTAAGATCCAGAATATATTGGTGCAACCACAGGCCTTTTAGTCCTGATACAGCTCCATTCCCTTAATAACCTCCAAGGAGTCTTATGTATAACTGTTTGTAAATTGTCAATTTTCTGATACCGTGGTAATGTTTATGCAATTTGACCTAGTGATATTGGACCATTTTAGGGCAAGATGTTTCCTTTCCTAGAAACAAACTTAAAGAGAATCTTTCAGGGAAAAAAATGTGCCAGGGAGGTGCCCGCACCTACCTGCTACAGCCAAATGGTGGGTCTTTCAACTCTGACACTTTCCGAGTGCCAAATCTTGCTCATCCCTTTTCTTCTGTGCAGTGACCAGTGATGTTGCCCTTCACAGTGTAGGCAAAAAGGTATGTGTAGAGCAGGAGGTAGTGGCAAGCTTGCATATTACTTCCTGCTCTGATGTACTGACTTTAGTACTTCTAGGGATACGGATGTCAAACATGTATGCAGAATTTCTGACTTTACTCTGACTAATCTCCATGCTTATCCAAAACAATGACTAAAAAAAGGTGAAGCCAAAAACAGCCAGGAAACTAGTATTTCTAGAAGGAGGACAGCAATGGTGATTGTGTATTTTTCTCACTAAATTTTTTTTAAAGATGCCACTGGCAAACATATAAAGATGTGCAGTCTCTGATAAAGCATTACCTTGTACGATAAGGAGCATTTCCGAGCAAGTTCTTCTAAATCTGAAGCCACCAAATCAACCACTATAAAACAAAGAAAAAAAATTTAAAATATTTCTAGGAAACAGCAACAGCTAGAACATTTGATGTATTATTTATTTATTTCAGGTACTTATTTAGCACAGTCAATTTGCGCAGCACTTTACATATATATTGTACATTCCAATCAGTCCCTAACCCTCAAGGGGAGTACAATCTAAGGTCCTTAACTTATATTCACACATACACATACTAGGGCCAATTTAGACAGGATCCATCATTTAACCTACCAGCATGTCTTTGGAGTTTTGGAGGAAACCGGAGTACTTGGAGGAAACCCACACAGGCACAGGGAGAACATGCAAACTCGAGGCAAGTGGTGCCGTGGCTGGTATTTGAACCAAAGGGCTCATGCAAACAGTTGATTAGGGCTGTACACCACCCAAATCAGTGTGTTTTTGCAGCGGGTAAAGTCAGATGCTTTCGATCAACTATGCAGAAGAAGCACATACAAATCAATGACAGGCTGACACTACATATAATCGCACAACTGTGAGTAGGGTTGAATGTGTGCCCCTGAACGTGAACTGTCTGCACCCAGTGAAACACGCCCATCCCTAAGTGCAGGTAATTGTTCCATCTACAACTTGCAGGTAGTGTCAGCCTATCATTGATTTACACAGGCTTCCTGTCTGTGACTGAATGGAAAAACACTGATCTCCTGTAAATGGCCTAGTTAGCCATGTCTATGAGTCCATATTGTTTACAGGTATACAGTCACTTTTGTAAATTAGGTTTTTCTACAATCTCTGTCTGCATGGAATTTCTGTGTTTTTGCTTTGTTTGTATGTTTCCTGGCCAAAAACCAAAGATGGACAGGCAGGTTATTGGCTTCTTCCCATATTGGCCCTAGCGTGTGTGTGGTGGGGGCAGTAGGGTATATTCAGGGTGTAACATGTTACAAGTACACCAGCTACACACCCCTATCACCCCCTCGATCCATCTGTTTTGACAGCGACCAGGGGATCTTCTCCCCCAGGTTGCTTTTACAATCTAAAAGCGTGGCCAAGCGGGTCTCTACTGACGTCATTCACTGACTGAGTGTTCTGTGAAAACTACACGTACCAGCTGACTTTGCAGCTGTTGGCTTGTAGTTCTTATTGAACTACTAGGGCACTATTGAGCACTCTAGGTACAGTGCTTTCATAAAGTATTCAGACCCCCATAATTTTTTACAATTTTGTTATGTTGCAGCCTAATACTACACTCAGTACCCTATAATGACAAAGTGAAAACAGAATTTTAGAAATGTTTGCAAATGTATTAAAAAGAAAAAAAACAGAACTATCACATTGGCATAGGTATTCAGACCCTTTGCAACATGACTTGAAATTTAGCTCAGGTACCTCCCATTTCTCTTGATCATTGCTGAGATATTTCTACACCGAATGGAGTCAGCCTGTGGTAAATTAAAATGATTGGACATAATCTGGAAAGCCACACATCTCTATAAAAGGCCTCACAGATTACAATGCATACTGTATCAGAGCAAAAGCCATGAGGTCAAAGGAACGGCCTGCAGAGTTTAGAGAAATTATTATTGCAAAGCACAGGTCTAGGGAAGGCGACAAAATCAAATTCTGCTGCACCAACGGTTCCCAGGAGCACAGTGGTCCCCATAATACTCAAAGGAAAAAAATTTGGCATAACCAGGACTCTTCCAAGAGCTGGTCACCCATTCCAACTTAGCAATAGGAGAAGAAGGGCCTTAGTAAGGTGTCCGTTTATGACACAGAGAATAGCTGAGATTCAGAGGATCGCAGCTATTCTCTGGTCATTCACAGTTTATGACACTCAGGAGATCAGCGGAGAACATGTTGAGCCCTTCACTGGAGATCTGTGTTCTCCCTCCAGATTCTCCAGCCCAGAGCTGGAGAATCGGAGGGACCACAAACTAAGCAGCGATAATTTACCTCTGCTTAGTAAACTGATCTTTTACTGTAATCTCGCGAGATTATAGTAAAATTAGCCGTTCTCCAGCGTTTGTAGACCATTCTCCCTTCGTTCGGAGAACTGCTTCATAAAAGGCATTCACAGGAGAACTGTGTTCTCCGAGAATGCTGGAGAACTGAGCAGCGATCTATTACCGCTGGTTCATAAACGGACACCATAGTTAGGTGACCAAGAACCCGATGGTCACTCTAACTGAGCTCCAGAGATCCAGAGAAGCACAACCATCACTGTAGCCCTCCACCGATCTGGGCTTTATGACAAAGTGGCTATACGGAAGCCTCTTCCTAATGCAAAACACATGAAAACCCACTTGGAGTTTGCAAAATAGCACCTGAAGGACTCTCATTTGTTATTTTTTTTTTTTTTCGTAAAAGTGAACTTGTCATTAACATACTTACTCTTCATCCCCTGGTCCAGGGACCTTTGCTGTTTGGTCCTGTCTGGCACTGTGCAGCCTTTCCACTGAAAATGTCCCTGCAGAATCCTATCTTACTGTTCATGGGTCCACTTATTGTTATTAGATAGCTACACTCTGTAGGACCACTCAAGCTAACATCTCCCATAGGGGAAGAAAAGAACCCAGCTGAGACATCATCTAAGGGCCTATTCACACCTGTGCATTGATCTGCGTTTGATCTGTGAAATGCAGATCAATGGAAGGACATCTGAAAAACAATTTCCAATGTCTCCTATTCACACCATAATGCTTTGTAGGTCAACAGAGCATTATGGTGTGAATAGGACACACTGGAAATTTTTCAGATGTCCTTCTGAAATGTATGCATTTTTGCTCAATGCAGCAGATGTCAACACAATGCAGAGGATATCCTGTGAAAATGCAGTATGTTTAACACACGCTAAAATGCATGTCAACTAATGTCAAAAATGTATGTCAACGGACACCAAAATGCATGTCAATGAATGTCATCCCGCTACTAAAATGGATGGAAATGTACATTTTAGCGCAAGTCAGTGTGAATTGGCCTGTAAAGAATGACTGGGTGGTGCAGGGCAGGGCTGCATGGCGATTATTGCTGCACCTGGGAGGAAGAAAAGCATTTTACTAGGAGGGCTGGACTAAGGGTGGTGAAGCCATTAATTACAGCCCAGCTCTACTGAATGTACAGTTGTCCTTTAACCTCCTTAGCGGTATTCCCGAGTGTAGCTCGGGGTAACATTTCAGTACCAAAAGCGGTAACCCCGAGCTACACTCGGGAATACCATGCGGCGCTGCTCCGGCATGTGTTCTTCACTTACCTTACCCTGCGCTCCCACGATGTGTCCCCTGCAGCGTCCCCGGCCATCTCCTCCGGCCGATGCCGGCATCCGGCTTCTGTGTCCTGTCCCTGTGACGTCGGGACGTACGGGCGCCGCCGGCGGCGGGAAATTTAAAAATTTTAAAAAATGTCATTTTTTTTTTTTTTCATTTTACACAGTAAAACATTGCTGCCTCAACCAATTTCACATACATATTGTCCCTAGTGCTTTGTCCTGTGCCCTGCCTGCATTTTGTCTGTTCTTTCTGCCTGGAAACTGAGAAATGTCCATGGCGTCCAAAAAGTGTCCCTTTAGGTCAAAAGCGGTTTAGATCAGCTAGAGAACAGCGATAGTAAATCAGAACCACTTGCAGAATTGAGTGATAATGATTCGTGGGGGAAATTCGTCATCAGAAACTGAAAACGATTTTGCGACTGAGCTCAGCAATGTGCGAACTTGGCGCTCTATTTCACATTTCAGTGTTTTTGGTTTGATTATATTATTGAATTACATTTTTTATTATTTTTATATTATTTTTATGATTATTTATTAAATTATAATTTATGATTTTGTGTTTCAAATTTTATCATACCCGGGATGTTTACTAGACTCTTGTTCGGACAGATTTCAGTGAGTTTTTCCTAAAAATTACAGCCTACAATTAAAAAAATACATATTTCCATGCAAAAAAATGGTACCGCTTTCAGCACCAAAAATCTGAAATAATCATACCGCCAGGGAGGTTAAGTGAAACTGAAAAAGACATTACCTGTTTTCACACGATTTCTTTTAAGTGTGGCAATTATATCAGATGTCAATCCAGGACAAAGCCCCTCTCGCAAGATCACCATGTCTGTAGACGAACAATTAAAAAAAAATAAGACAAATGACATGTATGCAGATAGTAAAATCATTATTGTAAATCGTTATTGCACAGAAATAGATTTCTAAATAACGAATTGCTATATAAAGGATAGAACATAGTTTAGGATACACTGGAATATCAGAGTCCATTCACTCTTCTGTGCTCAAAGACTAACTGCATACAGTATATACTTAGTATGAATGTTACATACAATGAGCTCAGGGCATCTTTCTGAGTTTAAACCGTAGGGGGCACGTGGCAGGTGTTAAAATGAATTGTGTGATGGAAACCTTACTGTATTTTAAAGCTGAAATCCAGGTTTGATCTGTATTGCAAACTTACACTGTCCAGCTTGGACTATTGTAGGTATGCATATTTAATACCTGGGGGGGGCTCTGGAGAAACTGAAAATCATCACTGTAGTAATCAGTGCTACTACAGTAATAGTTGCAATCTTCTGAGTCGTGTGGCTTCCCCTCTGCACACTGACCACAAGGGGTTGATTGTTTGGCCACTAGTCACACAATGGCTTGAATTTAAATTTTTTTTTTGTGACATCACAATCTCCACCTTGACCAATCAGCAAATGTGTGTAATCACATGTTACAGTGCACACACAATAGCGCGAATGGGCCCTAAAAGATTTTGTGACACACTGGGGTTGATTTACTAAAGATAAATAGCCTGTGCACTGCAAGTGCAGTTGCTTTAGATCTGAGGGGAAGCTCTGAAATGAGTGAAGCTCGTATGATTTCTTTTATCCAATCATGTGCAAGCAAAAATGCTGTTTTTTTATTTTCCCTGCAAGTTCCCTTCAGGTCTAGAGCAACTGCGCTTGCAATGCACAGCCTATTAGCCTAAATAACCCTCAATGCGTATTTCGATAAAACAAGTGATGGAACTGCAGTTTTACAGTCCCCTGCCCCCACAGTGGCCATGTTAGTGCACACTACCATAGTACAAAATTATACCACAGGTTATCTTAGGTAGTCTGTACTGCCACCAAATGTGAACCATTCAAGTGAATAGGGCCACACTGCAACTTTGTGTAATGCACACAGGGGTTGATTTACTAAAACTGGAGAGTGCAAAATCCAGTGCAGTTCTGTATAGAACCCAATCAGCTTCAAGGCTTAACTGAACAAGCTGAAGTTAGAAGCTGATTGGCTACCATGTACAGCTGCACCAGATTTTGCACTCTACTGTTTTAGTAAATCAACCCCAAATACAGCGCAGTGGGCTTTCAATGGCTAACACAGGTGGTGAAGAGGCAACATATTGCGTCTATCAAATGCCTCTGAAAAGCAACCCATTGCAGTTCGCTTTTCAGCTGCACAAGTAAACGAGCCCTTAGACGGTAGTCGCTGTAACAAGCGTTCCCATTGAAAGGTTACCCCTCAACACTAGGACTGTCACCTGGCCAGTTAAAATGGGCCTTGTCCCCATTGTTATTAATGGGAAATAGAACAGAAGAAGTGCAGTGTTTCCTCAAAAAAAAAAAAAAAAAAAAAAAAGAGGCAACCCTACTCACTGCCTGTTTTGATAAATTTAAAGGCTAGATTTCCCCTCACATTATCATCAGACATCCTGGTAATAATGGTATTCAGCACAGAGATAGTTCATCTCCTCACAAAGGCACAGACAGCAATAAACATCTGACAGGAGTTTTAACTCTCCCCCACTCTATTCAAAATGGACACACTTTAACCACTTGCCTACCGGGCACTTTTAACCCCTTTGTGCCCAGGCCAATTTTCAGCTTCCAGCGCGGTTGCACTTTGAATGACAATTGCCCAGTCACGTAACATTGAAATTATTTTTTTCACACAAATAGAGCTTTCTTTTGGAGGTATTTAATCACCACTGGGTTTTTATTTTTTGCACTATAAAACAAAAAAGATAACAAAATAAAAAAAATAAAAAGTTTTTCTTTGTTTCTATTATAACATTTTGTAAACTGGTAATTTTTCCCCTTCACTGATGTGCGTTGATGAGGCTGCACTGATGGGCACCGATAGGCTGCACTGATGAGGCGGCACTGACGAGGCGGCACTGGGGGGCATTGATGAGGAGGCACTGATATGCAGCAATGATGAGCACTGACTGGTGGCACTGACAGTATTGATGGGTGTAACGACTGGGGTACAACGGCTGGGTGGCACTGATGGGCACTAAAGGTTGGTACTGGTGGGTGGCACTGATAATCGGTGCCTTGATTATCAGTACAGATGTCCTCTGTAACATTTGTCGGTTATCTGCAGTACTTTCCTAATGCTGACGACCTCCCAGAATTGAACAACCATGCTGTAGCCATCATTCAGCTACAGCGCAGTTGTAAAGTGGTTAAAGTGGTATTAAAATCAAAAATGTAATATATTGCAACTTGCCAATTTTTAGTTGTGGTGGCTGCATTCGTTTTCTTTTCTTTAGGCTTTTTCTCTCTCTCTGTTTTCCTCTGGTCTGTCAGTCTGGAAGGGGTGGGGGGATGTACTAGCAGATTTAAATACACTAACAAACTGAAGCTAAACTCCAGTTAAAGTATAGCTAAACTGTGGAGAGGGATTAGAACAGTTTTTATTGCTGTCTGTGCTCCCGTTACGGAGATTCACCCTATTTGTCCTGTTTACCGTCATCATTGAAAGTGAAAGTAACAGAAAATCCCAAATTTTGGGCTGTCTCCAGAAAAGTAATAGAGAGGAGATCTTCCAATGAGGACACTAGTTCTGGTCTTTTCACACTAGTTCACTAGTTCTGGTCTTTTTGTCTTTTCCCTTCATTTGCAGGGATTTCCTCTCACTTCCTGTTTGGCTATGGGGCACAAAGTGAAGGGAAATCTCCGCAATGGGACACAGATGACAAAAAAAAAACCTCTGTTACTCTATCCGAAAGGAAAAAAAAATGTTTTGCCTGTAGCTCTTCTGTCTTCTAGAACCCAACTTTGGAACTGTGAAAAATTAATGTACCCTCATATTCATGTCTGCGAATTCTTACTTGCTGTTGCCTGTGGGAAGAATTGCTGTAGAAACCGTCAGCTCTTCAAACAAGTCTGCACCATTTGAGGGGACTGCAGAGCACTGAGCAAGCAGCACACGTCTAACCGCCACAAATGCTTGAAACACAGGATCCACTTTGAAAATGAAAAAAAAAAAAGTTTTTCCTATATTTCTACTTTAACCCTTTGACGCGGAGCGCACGCAAACATGCAGCCTCTCGGTGTCTGGGTCTTGACGCCGAGCAGCTGCATATTTGCATGCAATTAGAAAATACATATGTGCTGAGAGCGCGTGTCCTGCATATGTCCATGACTCATGGAAAGGTCCTGATCTCCCCTTTCAATCGGGACCTTTTCCGATCATGTGACCGCTGTGACGGCAAATCATAGCGGTCACATGACTCTAAAACCCCGCCCGCCTCCAGGTTTCTGAAACTCTTAAAGGGCCATGAGGCGCTGGCGCTAATAGGTTAATACTTTATAAACAGTTACAGCAAACAACTTTTTCCTGATCATTGGAAGCACCCCTGCCAATATTAAATGGTTTATCTCATCCCGTAAACTGATACATTCTGCTGGAGAGCTTGTTCATTTGAAAAACAACAGACTTACTGGCTGAATCACCAGATGCAAATAGAAGAAAGCCTAAAAAAAAGAAACCTAATACAGGCATCACATCGAAGAATTGGTAAGCTGCAATATAATAAATGTTTGATTTGAGGTTAAATGCTGCGTTAAACATAACATTAATTGAAGTGAATGGGTAACATACCTTCACATTTACAATGTTACTCATCCCAGTGTTACAAACATTATCCCTTGTGCACACTACTAGATTTACACACTATACACAAGCACTGCCATAGACAGTAGTCTTCCTCCTACCATGCAGCCTTCCTCTACTTCAGCCTCTGAATTCCCTTTGTTTTATTAACTGGCAGTATAGACCCCAGCACAGTCCATCCACATCACATCATCTTCTTCTATAGACATGCCTCCTGCTATAGAGTACCCAGCACATCCATTCCTCACACTTCCGGGACACGATACTGCCGGTCATGTGACACCGCTTCTTCCAATCACCATCTCCGCTCTGTGTCCCCGTCTCCTATCGTCTTTCAAGTGCAGCTCTTGTCAGCATACTGCTCAGTGTGTTTGTGTGGAATAGATCCTTGTCTACCATAAAACAAATGTTTCTCCTGGTGTAGCAGAAAACACAAAGATAGCAGGGAAAACTAAACAGATAAAACTAGGGAACAGGGAAAACTGAACAGGAGATAGTGGCAACATATGTGAAATACAGAAAAAAGAACAATATAAGATGTAAGAAGTGCTGAAAGACACGACTGTGACCCAAACTGTTTATAGAGATACTAAGGGCTCATGTACATGGGGCGTTTGGAAAACTCTTCTGAACGATGGAAACTGCAGGAAAACGGAGGTTAAAAAACGTCAGTTTAGTCACGTTTGCATACTGTGTTGATGTATGTTAGAAGCATTTGCATGGAAACTGCTGGAAAATGGAGGTTAAAAAATGTCAGTTGGTCGCATTTGCATACTGTGTAGATGCGCGTTTAGAAGCATTTGCATGGAAACTGCTGGAAAACGGAGGTTAAAAAACATCAGTTTAGTTGCATTTGCATACTGTGTTGATGCACGTTAGAAGCATTTGCATGGAAACTGCTGGAAAACGGAGGTTAAAAAACGTCAGTTTAGCCGCGTTTGCATACTGTGTTGAGCGTTTACAAGTGTTTGCATGGAAACTGCTGGAAAACGGAGGTTAAAAAACGTCAGTTTGCATACCGTGTTTATGTGTGTTTGCATTTAGAAGCGTTTTTTAAAAGATAACCTTATGAGAACCTCCCAAATGCCCAGAATGCACTGAAAAACAGTAAAAAATTAACTCTTTCAGACATTTTGAGAGGAATAGAGCAGAAGCAGAGAGAGCAGTATGTGTTGAGATGACCTGTCTTTTCTGGTTGTATTCACTATGGATCCCATCATGAGCATAATGCAGCACGTTCTACCATTTTTTCCTTCACGCAAAACCTGGAACTGACTGCACTGGTGTGCTGGGTCCATTTGAATACATGGAAAATGGTTTGCATGCATGTCTGATGATGAAAAAAGGCTCTGGACAGCATCTGGATATGGAACAGTTAAAAAATGCTTCTAAACGCACATGCTTATAAACGCGGTTAACCGCGTTTATACGCATTTGAAATGCCAGTAAAATCTTCTAAACGCAAGTTTGGTGCGTTCAAAAAAATGACTGTAAACTCAACTGCCTGTAAACGACATAGTGTACATGGACACATAGGAAAACATTACGGTGAGTTCAGGGGCTGCTGAAGAAAACGCAGAAACGCTCCTAAACGTGAGTTTATCAGCTGCAGTGTACATGAACCCTAAGAGCGCTTTCCCACTGATGTGGCTGTAGCGCAGTACATTCGCTGGTTTGGTGTGGGTTAGCTGCGCTTTCCCTATTATGTCCCATCAGGCAGGAAGCAGGGTGGCTTTTGGCCATTTTTCCATCCAAGAAACCCCCAAAACCACCATGATTAAATTAATAGACCTCGCACTGTCATTCCGGGATACCAGTGCCAGTCAACAGATTTGTGGTTGTAAACCCTTACATATACGCAAATGGTGAATGGCATCAGGTGATACCCAGAGATGAAACAAATCCTCCTACATAGGTTGTACCTGTCTATCTGCAGTCTTCTCTTCTCTACAGATGTTCAAAGTGCTGAATTTATAAAGCCTGTCTGAGAGTTCAGAAAAAAGGGGGCAGAGAGCTGAAATTATACTCTGCAGAGCTTAGTGAGGAGAGCTCTGAGAGTTGATTGGAGGGAAGAGACACCCCCCCCTCCACACAGCACACAGGAACAGAGCTGAAGTTGTCACTCTGCTGGAGGTCCCTCCCCTGTCACTTTTTTCTTGGTGTTAGGAAAGCTTGTCAGAAGTGACTCCTGCTGATCGAAGACGAATGAAGCAGCAGACAGAAATTAAACCTAGTACTCTCATTTGAGACAAGCACACACTATAGATGGATATGCTTTGTCCATGTTTCATGTTTGAAGTTTACAACCACTTTAAGAGCAAGACTGTCCTGGCAAACCTGGGACATTCAACAAGTATGCAGTACCCACAGAAACAAGAGTGTTGCGGCACATAGAAAAAAGTTAAGTGTGTCTTCCTAAAAAAAAACTAAAAGTCAGCAGCTACAAATCCTGTAGCTGATGACTTTTCTTTTCCAATAATATTTATTGAAAAAAAAATATATATAGTATACAACCAGAGGAAATAACAACATAACACAAAATTGTCCTCAATCAGCTTTGAACACAATAGTAGGGCGGTGGCTGTCAGAAATATAAACAGCTTAAGGCTCCATTCACATCTGAGCATAGTGTTTTTAGCGCAATTTATTTGCGCATAATTTACCAAATTTTTATACAGCGTTTTTAGATTGGGCTGTCTGCTGGATTGAGATGTCTCTTTGCTGGACTGGGCTGTCTCTTTGCTGGACTTGGCTGTCTCTTTGCTGGATTGAGATGTCTCTTTGCTGGACTGGGCTGTCGCTTTGCTGGACTGGGCTGTTTCTTTACTGGACTGGGATGTTTCTTTGCTGGATTGGGATGTCTCTTGACTGGAATAACTCTTTGCGGGATAGGGATGTCTCTTTGCTGGACTGGGCTGTCACTTTGCTGGATTGGGCTGTCTCTTTGCTGCACTGGAATGCCTCTTTGCTGGATTGGGATGTCTCTTTGCTGGACTGGAATGTTTCTTTGCTGGACTGGGCTGTCTCTTTGCTGGATTGGGCTGTCTCTTTGCTGGACTGGGCTGTCTCTTTACTGGACTGGAAAGTCTCTTTGAGGGATAGGGATGTCTCTGCGCTGGACCTGGCTGTGTCTTTGCTGGATTGGAATGTCTCTTTGCTGGATTGGGATGTCTCTTTACTGGACTGGAATATTTCTTTGCTGGATTGGGCTGTCTCTTTGCTGGACTGGGCTGTCTCTTTACTGCACTGGAAAGTCTCTTTGAGGGATAGAGATGTCTCTTTGCTGGACTTGGCTGTCTCTTTGCTGGATTGGAATGTCTCTATGCTGGATTGGGATGTCTCTTTACTGGACTGGAATGTCTCTTTGCTGGATTGGGCTGTCTCTTTGCTGGACTGGGCTGTCTCTTTGCTGGACTGGGCTGTCTCTTTGCTGGACTGGACTGTCTCTTTGCTGGATTGGAATGTCTCTTTACTGGACTGGAATGTCTCTTTGTGGGATAGGAATGTCTCTATGCTGGACTGGGCTGTCTCTTTACTGGACTGGAATGTCTCTTTGCAGGATTGGGCTGTCTCTTTGCTGGATTGGAATGTCTCTTTGCTGGATTGGGATGTCTCTTTACTGGACTGGAATGTTTCTTAGCTGGATTGTCCAAAATGTCTTGGTATGTTGACGCCTTGAGTTTCCTTCACTGGAACTAAGGGGCCAAGCCCAGCCCCTGAGAAACAATCCCATGCCATAATCCCCCCTCCACCAAACTTTACACTTGGAACAATGCAGTCAGGCAAGTACCGTTCTCCTGGCAACCACTAAACCCAGACACATCCATCGCATTGCCAGACAGAGGAGCGTGATTCTTCAATCCAGAGAACACATCTCCACTGCTCAAAAGTCCAGTGGCGGTGTGCTTTACACCACTGCATCCGATGTTTTGCATTGCACTTGGTGATGTACGGCTTGGATGTAGCTGCTCAACCATGGAAACCCATTTCATGAAACTTTGCACTGTTGTTGTGCTAATCTGAAGGACACATGAAGTATGGAGGTCTTTAGCTATTGACTCTGCTGACAGCAACTTCTTGTGCATTGTGCGCTTCAGAATGCGCTGATCCTGCACTGTCATTTTTGTGGCCTACCACTTTGTAGCTGAGTTGCTGTTCCAAGTTGCTTCCACTTTGTTATAATACCACTAACAGCTGACTGTGGAATATTTAGTAGCAAGGAAATTTCATGGATGGACTTATTGTACAGGTGACAATCTATCACGGTACCACGCTGGAGTTCACTGAGCTCCTGATAGCAACCAATTCCTTCACAAATGTTTGTAGAAGCAGTCTGCATGCCTAGGTGCTTGATTTTATACACCTGTGACCATGGAGGTGATAGGAACACCTGAATCCAATGATTTGGAGGGGTGTCCCAACACTTTTGGCAATGTATTGTATGTTTTAAATACATATGCAGCCCACCTCATGATTAAAGAAACATTGTCACTTAGCCTATTCAGGGCAAAGTGACAGTGCCACCTGATAACCCTGATGTTTTCATTTGAACTCCATGTACATGTGTCTCAATACTTTTGGCAATATAGTATATGTTTTATTGGAGAGTTATAGATTCCAATCTATAGAACAGGAAGTTTTGTGTGTGTATTAGAATTTTTAATATTATTTCAATATTATCATACTGTATATTGTTAAGCACACCTGATTTTTTTGCATTTTTTAAATTGTGAGTGAGGATTAGAGATGAAGGGGATGATTTCTTTTGGATCTTATGCATAGTGGACTTGGTAGTCTGCTATTGTAGGTTTTCTTCTGTTTGACATTTGATAGGCATTTATATACTGTATATGCAAATACAAACTGTTTTTGTATGATTCATACAATGGTATTAGAGAGTCTGAGAGATGAACCACATTGCTCTATGTGCCTCAGTGTATTTTACAAACCTGTCATGCTGAACTGTGAACATAAATTCTGTCCGAGCTGTGTTAAAAGCTTGCTGAAATTTCAAGAGATAGTTGCAGATTATACCACACAAGATGAGTTAGAAGAGTTCCGGAAACTTTTTTGGGCGTTGTGCATCTTATGATTCTATATGTGCAATTGTAGCTTGTTTGTCATGGGGGAAAATGCGCCATGATTGTGGCAAAAATGCCCCACGTTTTAAGGTGCCATCGAAATGAACAGCACCGGAACATGCGATTGTGCATTTTCGCAGCATGTTTTCAAATTGCGGGTAGAATCCTGATTTGAAGCGCCCTAGTGTGAATGGAGCCTTAGAGTTCTCATTAAAAAAGTGTTGTGCTAAGTCTCATAAATTATGAATATATATATATATATATATATATATATATATATATATATACACACACACATATACACAGTATATCCTGCCCTAGACAAACTACAAAACTCAATGCATGTATGCAAGCAAGAAGTTTAGACCTCACATTATAAGAGGTCTAAAACAGCATTTAGATGAAAACGGGATCCCAGAGGGATGGATGGATGGCTCCAGACCGCTTGACCATTCAGCTGTCAATGCCTCAAATCTCTCTTATAAAGATACTAAATCACAGGGTGGCTCAATCTGATCTCACCAGAGGTACATACCAAGGAAAGGACAAAAGCATCCGATAGTGAAGTACTGTATGTTATTTTATTAAAAACAAAACTAAAAAGGGTACTCAAACACGTAAAAGCATATGTGCATTAAAAGACTGCACTGCCAGTACAGCCGTGCTGACGTCACTGTTGTTCTCCATTCTTGAGAATTACTTTGTGCCCAGCCAAGACCAATAAGTACACACTAATGTAGATATACCAGTTTACATTATGAAGCCTCTCTGTTTATATAGAGTACAGTGTATATAGGAGGCTCCCTGTCAGCAGAACACAACAGCGCTGCGGGAGGGATTCCCCCATCAACACTGTCTATGTTGATGGGGGAATCAAGCGAATTTCTTTCCTGAAACCAAGATTGCATCAGCTATGGCTTGCCTTACAGTAACATACAGTCAAAAGTTGTCAGATACTCATCTACCCCATCTCCAGCCTCATCATGGCTACTAGAATAGAGCTGGAGGTTCACATTGCCAGAGGTTCACATTGCTATGAGGCCAGAAGTGTAATCATGCAGTGGACCCTGTGAACCACCCCTTCACCCAGGCTAGCCAAGGCTGTATTCCAGCAGCCACAGCTATAATAAGTCTGAATTCTTAGTGTGTGTCTCTAAAATGTTAACACCATAGTAGGTTAAGACAACAAGTAGGGTGTAAACAGAATATGTACTGAGGGTGTAGGTTCACTTCAATACAGAGTAATTGGAGTAATCCTCTGTTCCTTGGCGGATTAGGGCATTTTAACAATTATTTACAATTCTTCTTATTTACTGTTCATTGTTATTTTACATTTCATTATCTTTACTACATTTGTAACAATATAGTACACAGATTCACAGTCATGTATGTATACAATGTTGTCCTTGATTTAACAGTTTGTTACATAAATACATTACCTTTTCATTTTGACAGCATTTATTGCCCTAGGTTCACACCTTAGCGGGCGCGCAGCCCACGTTTGTGTGGACACGGCAACCCATTCATTTGAATGGGCTGCTGTACCTGTGTTTTCTGCAGAAAAAAAGGCACATGCACCTTTTTTTAAACACGTCCGCAAACCCACTGTGGGTTGAGATGCGTGGGGGTGACATTGAGAATGGCAGCTCCCCGCGTCTCTACAGAGCAGTGCAATTTGGCTGTGAGTGGTTGCAGGCGCAGGAACATATGATTTCTTGCACCCATAACCACCGCTCAAGTGCGGCAAGGTCTGAACCTAAGACTATACACCATGCAAAAGGTCCTCTTACACATTTCTAGCGGAAGTTTTCTTCCCAATACTATTTCCCATCATTTCATATATACAGTAGATGTTTTGGTAATTGATTTTCTTAATGAAGACAGGTAACCTATAACAACCTGATAAAAAATAATGCGCTTTTTCAAGGAACATACATTCCACATTTTAAAAAAATGCTACCAAAATTAGTGTGTGCTGTAAATTGCCTCAAGAATTGTTCCTGTTTCTTTTCGCTGGAGGCTGCCATTTTGCTGAAGCCCAGAAATCCTGAGCAGCAGTAAATCTTTAGGCTGTTAGCAGATCGGCCTCTACATTTTCGACACAGTGCTATAAAATGGAGACAACTGAGCATGTGCAGAGCAGGATGAGACAGTGTATTACTGGATTTTCAACAGTATAGGCAGGCACTTATTTTTAATGTTTTACATAGCTATTACTGTAAAAGGGGCCAGCCTGAAGTGATCTAGGGTGACTTAATGTTCTGACTAAAGTTCCAGTTTAACCATTAGCCACCCGGCCAATGGCCGTTTGGCGGCTTCAAATGTGTCCCTGCTTTCCGGGTGCACGCCATTTGGCGTGCTCCCGCACATGCGCCGTTTGCGCTAATGCAGAGTGGAGTAGCAGTGTGATCTGTCACCGGCCGTGCACCTCGGACACGGCCGATGACAGATCCGAGTACCGGCTCCCGTTGCTGGTACCATGTGACCTGCTGTGACCAATCACAGCAGGTCACATGACAGTTGTATACAATGGATGGCTTCATTCATGATGCCATCCATTGTATACTAGTGCCTAGCTGTGAATGGTCACAGCTAATCACATGCACATGTCATGTGATTAGCTGTGACCAAATCACAGCTAAGCACAAAAAAAAAAAAAAAAAAAAAAAAAAGCTGAATGAATCGATTTCATTCAGGTAAATGCTTGCTTATAGCAAAGTAATTCTTTGCCATAAGCAAATTGTGTAAAAAAAAAAAAATATTGATCAATTCCCCAAAGTAGTACAATGTTACTATGGTAACATTGTACTACTTTGGTCATAGTAAAATATGAAAAAAAAATCTTAAAAAAAATAAAAAAAATGTAATAAAAAATTAAATATAATAAAAAAATTAGAAAAAAAATAAAATATATATATATATTTTTTTCATACTGTCACCAGGCAGTGTCCCTGTTCACCGCCATGCCAGTTATATGATGACGCTGTACTGCACTGGTGACAGTATGTAAAAAAAAAAAATAGTGAAAATAATTTTTTAAATTTTTTAATTTTCCGAAAAATTATGACAAAAAAATACAACTTCAAAAAACTCGCCATGCCTCTTATGAAGTACGTCGGACTGTCTACTCTGCAAAAAGGGGTCATTTGGGGATATCTGTACTGTTCTGACATTCTTGGACCTCAAGAAATTAGATTGGCCGTCAGTACTTCAGGATTGATCAATATTCAGATATATACCATAGTTTGTGAACTCTATAACTTTCCTACAGACTAAAAAATACATCCTAATTTGGGTTATTTTCACCAAAGACATGTAGCAGAATACATCTCGGCCTAAATTTATGAAGAACAATTATTTATTTGTAAACTTTTATAACAGAAACAAAGAAAAATGTGTTTTTTTTTTCAAAATTTTTGGTCTTTTTTTGTTAATTTAGCAAAAAATAAAAACCCCAGTGGTGATTAAATACCACCAAAAGAAAGCTCTAGTTGTGTGAAGAAAATTATAAAATTTTAGTTTGGGTACAATGTTGTATGACCGCGCAATTGTCATTCAAAGTGTGAGAGCGCTGAAACCTGAAAAATGGCCTGGGCAGGAAGGTGTAAAATTGCCCGGTATTGAAACGGTTAAGTTAGAAAATATTAGAACTTTGTTGAGAGAGTGGGTGAAGTGATGGATTTGCAGGTAACTGTAGATTGCTGTGTGGAGTATTTTGGATATTTCTTGTATATCGAAGGGGAGTATAGTTTTGGTGCAGTGATGCATTGAATTGCAACATTTAAATATTGCATTTTTTTGCCAGGGTTGAACAGTCTGTGAGGTGAGGCTGTCTAGAACCTGGGGTGTGAATAAGAAGGAGGTCATCAGAGATTGTGGGATGGTAAGGTAGAATTTAGTTTGAAATTTGCAGCAGAGATTTTTAGTAAAATGCACTGGGGTATTTGTATTGAGTTCAGCGTTGGAGCTATCCATAGTTTCTTCAGTACATTCCTTCTGTTCCATTCTGTAGAATGGTAGAGTGGCCCACAAGGCTAAATGTCATGGATGGAGTGTGAGGAAATGTTCAGAAAAATCAGGTGTCCCCAATCCACCCTCAATCTTCAGGGAGTTCATTGGATTTCTGGACAGATTAAGGCATTTGTATTCCCAGATTCTTTTATTGTGTTTGTTTGGAGTTTTCTTAAGTTTTTGTACCTTGCAGGGGCACCTTCTAGGAGCTCAGTTCCTACTGATGTGTGCATGCCCCAGAACTACATCTCCCAAGAGCTGTTGCCCTAAACACACCTAAAACAGCAGTATTGTTTTGACCAGAAAGAAAATAAAGCCAGCCATAGATGTGGTTGCATTAAAGCCATTTTCTTTAATGCAACCACAGGTCAGTGTTAAAGGAGGAATCCCTCCCGTGAAGCCATTTTGTTCTCCCAGCAGAAGATGTCCCTGCCGGGAGAACATAGTGATTACTGCTAGAGGCTGTAATAACCGCTAGCAATAATCGCATGTATAATCTGACAGGCTGGTTGTACCCAAGTTGAAAGGTTGAACAACTTGTTTACATTCAGACTGCTCATACATTATTCGAATCTCGGCCAGTTCAGAAGGGACTGGTCGAGATTCGAACTGTCTATGGCCCATTTAACCTCCCTAGCGGTATGATTATTTCAGATTTTTGGTGCTAAAAGCGGTACCATTTTTTTGCATGGAAATATGTATTTTTTTTATTGCAGGCCTGTAATTTAGGAATAACTCACTGAAATCTGACCGAACAAGAGTCTAGTAAACATTCCGGATATGAAAAAACTTGAAACACAAAATCATAAATTATAATTTAATAAATAATCATAAAAAATAATAATATAATAATAAATTTAATTCAATAATATAATCAAACCAAAAACACTGAAATTTGAAATATAGCGCCAAGTTTGCACATCGCTGAGCAAAGTCGCAGAATCGTTTTCAGTGTCTGATGACGAATTTCCCCACAAATCATTATCACTTAATTCTGCAAGTGGTTCTAATTTACTATCGCTGTTCTCTAGCTGGTCTAAAACCGATTTTGACATAAAGGGACGCTTTTTGGACGCCATGGACTTTTCTAAGTTTCCAGGCAGAAAGAACAGTCAAAATGCAGGCAGGGCACAGGACAAAGCAGTAGGGACAAAATGTAAGTGAAATGTTTTGAAACAGCAATGTTTTACTATGTAATAATCATTTTTTAAAAAACTACATTTTTTAAAAATTTCAAATTTGCCGCCGGTTCTGGCACCCATACGTCCCGACGTCACAGGGACCGGAACATGGAAGCCGGATGCCGGCATCGGCCGTAGGAGATGGCCAGGGATGCTGCAGGGGACACATCGCGGGAGCGAAGGACAAGGTAAACGCTGCAGGGACTCCCTATGCAACGCTGCATGGTAAGCCTGAGTGTAGCTCGGGGTTGCCGCTTTTGGTACTGAAACTCTACCCCGAGTTACACTCAGGAATACCGCTAGGGAGGTTAATAAAGAGTTGGACACAGAAGTGTGGGGGATGGGAGGAGTTTGGAATTCTAGCAGACAGGACTGACAATGCTGCTTGGGATTTCAATGCAAGTTGTTAGTCTTTTTAGCATACCTTAAATGTTAACAGCTGATACAAGGCCATTGTTTATAGTTGTAAATGAACATTTACCGTATTTTTTGCTCCATAAGACACACTTTAATCCCCCCAAAAAATGGGGAAAAATGTCTGTGCATCTTATGGAGAAAATATGGAGCAGTCGGCCCTGTATTCCCCCCATCGCCGCCGCCGTATTAGATTACCGGGATGGCCACTCGCCTCTTCTGTACAGCAGAACCTGCTCCTCGGTCCTACCTGTTCCTCAGTCCAGCGGTGTCCTCTCCACCGCTGGTTTCTTCAGCCGTCTTCTCTGCCTGGCACCAGCATCTTCAGTGTGGGCACCCGGCTGTGACAGCACCCGGCTGTGACAGCTGCGTGAGAAGCGCTGCTGCACTTTGTGAATGGCCCTGTAGTCTTCTGGGACCTGTCACGTGTCCCAGAAAACTACGGGGAGGGGGGACAACTTCCCCTTCCGATCTCCTAGGCGATCGCAGTGGGAGTGGGTACCTGTCAAATTCATGTACCCGCGGTACCATGTACTGTGTCCGCAGTCTCTGGTCATCTCCTGTAATACATCTGCAGTATCTGGTCATCTCCTGTACTATGTCCGCAGTCTCTGGTCATCTCCTGTACTATGTCCGCAGTCTCTGGTCATCTCCTGTACTGTGTCCACAGTCTCTGGTCATCTCCTGTACTGTGTCTGCAGTCTCTGGTCATCTCCTGTACTGTGTCCGCAGTCTCTGGTCATATCCTGTACTGTCCGCAGTCTCTGGTCATCTACTGTACTATGTCTGCAGTCTCTGGTCATCTCCTGTAGTACATCTGCAGTATCTGGTCATCTCCTGTACTGTGTCTGCAGTCTCTGGTCATCTCCTGTACTATGTTTATAGTCTCTGGTCATCTCCTGTACTATGTCTGCAGTCTCTGGTCATCTCCTGTACTATGTCTGCAGTCTCTGGTCATCCCCTGTACTGTGTCCGCAGTCTCTGGTCATCCCCTGTACTGTGTCCGCAGTCTCTGGTCATCTCCTGTACTATGTCCGCAGTCTCTGGTCATCTCCTGTACTATGTCCGCAGTCTCTGGACATATCCTGTACTGTCCGCAGTCTCTGGTCATCTACTGTACTATGTCTGCAGTCTCTGGTCATCTCCTGTAGTACATCTGCAGTATCTGGTCATCTCCTGCACTGTGTCTGCAGTCTCTGGTCATCTCCTGTACTATGTTTATAGTCTCTGGTCATCTCCTGTACTATGTCTGCAGTCTCTGGTCATCTCCTGTACTATGTCTGCAGTCTCTGGTCATCTCCTGTACTGTGTCCACAGTCTCTGGTCATCTCCTGTACTATGTTTATAGTCTCTGGTCATCTCCTGTACTATGTCTGCAGTCTCCGGTCATCTCCTGTACTATGTCTGCAGTCTCTGGTCATCTACTGTAGTACATCCACAGTCTCTGGTCATCTCCTGTACTATGTCTGCAGTCTCTGGTCATCCCCTGTACTGTGTCCGCAGTCTCTGGTCATTTCCTGTACTATGTCTGCAGTCTCTGGTCATCTCCTGTACTGTGTCCACAGTCTCTGGTCATCTCCTGTACTGTGTCCGCAGTCTCTGGTCATCCCCTGTACTGTGTCCGCAGTCTCTGGTCATCTCCTGTACTGTGTCTGCAGTCTCTGGTCATCTCCTGTACTGTGTCCACAGTCTCTGGTCATCCCTGTACTATGTTTATAGTCTCTGGTCATCTCCTGTACTATGTCTGCAGTCTCCGGTCATCTCCTGTACTATGTCTGCAGTCTCTGGTCATCTACTGTAGTACATCCACAGTCTATGGTCATCTCCTGTACTATGTCTGCAGCCTCTGGTCATCCCCTGTACTGTGTCCGCAGTCTCTGGTCATTTCCTGTACTATGTATGCAGTCCATTGGTTCAGAATATTTTTTTCTTGTTTTCCTCCTCTAAAAACTAGGTGTGTCTTATGGTCAGGTGTGTCTTTTGAAGCGAAAAATACGGTATATTACATTTAAAGCAGCATTAAACCCAAAAACAAAAATGTATTAAATACTGCTCACCAATTCTTAAATGTGATGGTTGCATTAGTTTTCATTTTAGGTTTTTTTTCCTTTTATTATACCTGGTGATTCGGCCAATACATCTCTTATTTTTCACCTTCTTGTAACAAACCAAGCTACCCAGTAGAAGTGTTAACTAGGGGTTTGAGGCAAACTATTTAACAGTGACAGGCATGCTTACAATGATCAGCTTTTATCATTTATTTAAAACCTTTATCCCCAAAGGAAAAAGACTGTTGTTATATCTGCTTATAAAGTGTTAGCTGGAGTTTAGCTTAAATTTTTTAGTCAAGTCCATGTAATTCTACTAGTTTAACGTTACCTTACCCCAGACTGACAATGCTGCTATCCGAAACTGTCTGCTTTACTACTTCATTCAGAATGCTGCTACCCTAAGACAGGAAGTGTGTTACTGGCTGGATCACCAGGTGAAATATATGAAAAAAAGTCTACAAAAAGTAAACTAAAGCAGCCACCACATCCATTTTTGTTTTTGGTCTTAATACTGCTTTACCATTTGCAATTCTGGTGGATATGAGGGTCACATATTTTTATTTTCCACATAAAGAAAACAGTGGACTGTTATTACAGACAAAACAAGTAGTCTAGACTAAGCATAGCAGGTGTAATCTGTTGAAGAATTTTGATTTCAATGTAAAGTGATTAGCTGCATCATAACAATAGTGCAATAAAAATGCAAGGCCATGGTAATAGATGTGTTAGTGGTTTGTTTGGAGGGTATCTTATCATTTGTAAATGGTAAAAGAAACTTGAAACTCAAATTCTAAATGCATGGATAATCCCTTTGTAATAGAAACTCTAGAAAGAGCTACTAACTTACATGCCATGGGTTGCTAGCATTAGCTACAGGTCACCAATAAACCAAAAATCGACTCTTTTTGTTATCAAACTATAGTCTTTCTGGGTAGTTTGATATGAGTACAACATGGAGTAAAAATTAACAATGCCAACTTGACCCTGATTTGGTAATTTATTTTGATCATAACCTTTAATCATAAGTACTCTATGCTCCATTTAGCATTGCACAGCTGGTAACTAAGTTAGTATAGCTACTGATGTTACTCAGACCTGGTGGTAATCAAAAGAAAAACCCTGATTAGTTTGACACAAATAACCTTATTAACGAGTGTTGTTTACAAAGATATTTGTTCTTATTTTTTGTGAATATATACATGTGAGACAGATATACACTATATTGCCGAAAGTATTGGGACGCCTGCCTTTACACACATAACCTGCCTTTACACACATAGTGTGTCTATGGGAATGTTTGACCATTCATGAGAGGTCAGGCACTGATGTTGAACAAGAAGGCCTGGCTCGCAGTCTCCTCAGTAACTCATTCCAAAGGTGTTCTATCGGATTGAGGTCAGGACTCAGTCAAGTTCCTCCACCCCAAATTCGCTCATCCATGTCTTTATGGACCTTGCTTTGTGCACCAAATTTTATACTTGGCACAATGTAGTCAGGCAAGTACCATTCTCCTGGCAACCTCCAAACCCAGACACGTCCATCGGATTGCCAGAGAAGCGTGATTCATCACTCCAGAGAACACGTCTCCACTGCTCTAGAGTCCAGTGCTTTACACCACTGCATCCGATGCTTTGCATTGCAATTGGTGATGTAAGGCTTGGATGCAACTGCTCAGTCTTGGAAACCCATTCCATGAAGCTCTCTGCACACTGTTGTTGTGCTAATCTGAAGGCTACATGTAGTTTGGAGGTCTTTAGCTATTGACTGTGCAGACAGTTGGTGACTTCTGTGCACTGCGCGCTTCAGCATGCGCTGACCCTGCTCTGTCATTTTACGTGGCTTACCACTTCGTGGTTGAGTTGCTGTTGTTCCCAGTTGCTTCCACTTTCTTATACCACTAACAGTTGACCATGGGATATTTAGTAGCAAGGAAATTTCACGGATGGACTTAGTGCACAGGTTTCAATCTATCACGGTACCACGCTTGAATTCACTGCGTTCCTGATAACGATCCATTAGTTCACAAATGTTTGTAGAAGCAGACTGCATGCCTAGGTGCTTGATTATATATATCTGTGGCCATGAAGGTGTTTGGAACACCTGAATCCAATGATTTGGAGGGGTGTCCCAATACTTTTGGCAATGTAGTGTATGTTTTAAATACATATGCAGCCCACCTCATGATTAAAGAGACATTGTCACTTAGCCTATTCAGGGCAAAGTGACAGTGCCACCTGATAACCCTGATGTTTTCATTTGAACTCCATGTACATGGAACTGCTGAGCAATGGTTGGATAAGTTGGAATGGGGCCCTAGGTAAGGTAATAGCTTTGCCCCCCCCCTTTCCTTTCAATTGACATTGATAAGAATTAGAGTAGGCAATGGAAAGCTGCCCCACCTGCATTGTCTGTACTGTCATGGTTCCATCTGCCACCAACTGCCTACAAGTGCATCCTTCTTTGTGAAGTTACAGAAAGGTCCACAGTTTTGACTACTTCTGCTGTCCACTCAGTTTACTGTGGGGGCATGAAGGTTGTAGCTGGGCTAGCTGGCTCCAAGCTTAATAACAAAATGGTTCTTGACTAAAGTAATCATTAAAAAATGATTTATTACTAGCAAAGGTGTGTCCATTCGTGAGCAGGCTAATGTATATATGAGGGTAAGGCCCACAAAAATGGAAAAAAGTGTAGTATAGGTGTGACCATCACAAGGTCCTTTTACTTGCTTCATGGTGGCATCTATGTGTCTGTAGACTGGACACCTCCATTGTTGCTGTAATCATTGAATGTGGATACAATAGGTTATCATCTGATAATTTCTAAACTGCCATTTAATAGACTTTTTGCATTATCCCACTGACATCCTCATTCTCATTTTCCAATACTAAAATCTAAGGTATCCTGTGATAGTCACCTGAGCGATGTGAACTGATTTTATGGATTTTGACAATTGCAGGTCCATGCAAACCATATGGCTTTTTCAGAGGAACATATTTCAGTACCCAAGATCATCCAGGGACAGGTCTTGTGTAGAGTAGAAAATCCCTAAAACAAGTAAGCAAGATAAAAGTGTGTTCAGTCACTAGTGTTGTTGACCACCAAGGATCAAAGTCTACAGTGTCTCAGTTTCCTTATTTAACAGTTCCTAAGAGGTGTAAGTATACAAGGTGTTGAAGTCAAAGAACAAAGATCAGAACAGTAATAGGAAGCAATACTATTGGAGGACATATAAATGATTAATACAAACGTCTGCTTTTTATTGGTTATTTACTGGCAAGAAAGAGTTTAATCCTACAACAATAAAACTAGAAATAGTTTCTAGGACTCCCTAAAAAAATCATTTAGTCATCATCTGAGGACATTACAGCCAAGAAGGTGAAGTATGTCTCTGGAGTTAATATCTATTCATTGTGTGTAACTTCATGCCATTGCAACATATATTTTGTTTGTTATCCGGGTACTACAGTGTTATGCTGCACACTATTTGCCTCTAAAATAATTTTTATATACAGTATGTCATTCTTATTCAATTCCACTGAACATGAATTAGGTATAACACCTAAAATTCATCTTAAGCACCTCGCTACCTTTTTTGCAAGATGCAATGAAATGTGAATTATTGCTTTTGCAGATGTAAGTATTTGTTGCTGAGTGGAATAGGAAGAACATATATAAAAGATTAAGGAGATATACCTAATATAGTTTTTAAAACTTGAGGTTTTTACATACATATACTGTATTTTTCTAAAGCCGTCAATGATTTTAATGGAGGAAATGTAAGTGACATATAAATTATTATACAGTACTGCGTGCCTTATTTAGTTACTTAGGGGTTTATTTATACAAGTTTTCACACAAGATTCAACAATATTTCCAATTGATTTATTTGGAAAAATGTGTGAATCCTTGGTGAAAGTTGGGTGAAAACAATAGACCACTAATATTGGATAATTATTTATATGTGAATATATCATTGTGGAAGGGTTTTGTGTAGAATGTTTGATAGCAAGATAGTAAGAAATTGAAAGTGTAACATTTATTTTTAATTTATTTAATCAATTTGTATATAAAGTTCCTCTTCTCTTTGTCTCTTTCTACTCTATGATTAGGCTCCATTGCAGAATGAACATGTCAGAGGGAGGGGCCCCGGCAGGCTGTCCATTGAATTCTAGTCAATAAAGTTTTACCCACAATCGTAGCCTAATGTGTACATCAATGATCCTAATCCTGCATATATCTATGTCTACCTAGACAACCCATATTATTTTTGCCTGGAAAATCAATAGCAAGAATTATAACTGGAAAAAAAAAGTTAAGAGACATGCAAATGTTTTCTCCAGTTAATTTCCATCTAAAAATATTAGATTAGCATTTTTTAATGCTGAGTTTAAATTGTTTAAATATTATACTAAAATTATTTACTTGCACAATATGTCAAATATCAATGTGCAAGTTGATCTCATTCATTGCTTTTTGTAGTTTTACTAGGTGAAGGAGAAGTCTACTTAATGGGGTAGAGCAATAAAAGCCAGACAGAGGTTCTATTGCTTCCCAATACAATCTAAAACTGAAAAATCAACTATGGATTGCAAGTTGCACTGCATACAGGAAATTATACTAAAACCTAAAAAAGGAATTAAAGTATATCCAAAGTTTCAACATTTCGGATAGAATAGGCAAAGGTCAAAATGGTTGTTTGTTTTTTGGCCATCTGTGTCTTATCAGGGAGATTTCCCTTTACTTTCAGTCCTGCAGATTCAACATGAATTGAGAGGATATATTCCCAACGTCAGCGAAACCCCATCTTGGATGGTTGTCAGAGGAACATGTGTCCCCAATAGAAGATTTCCTCTGATATTCCTGTTCCGGTGGCAACTCAGAATTATGGATTCGCCTTCAGTTTAATTCCTGGTAGCACTGGGGATCAAGGCAGTTGGAGAGAGACAGTGATTCTAACCCTCTTTTCAAATTGAAAAAAAAAACAATTCTGTCGTTAATTTAACTTTACCATGATATGCACTTGTTCTCCACAACCAATAAAATATAAGGAAATCGAACATATACATGTTTGTAAAGCTGTTGTGCCTATAATCATTCCAAGGTATAGATTGCTTCTCCATCATTAGAATACATTTCTTTGTTTAGCACTTGCTGAGACATCCATTCTGTGGCTTGTCTGCAAGCTGAGGATAGGTTGTGGGGGTGGGTTTTGTATCCTTTGCATTTACATAGAAATCAACCTGGTTTTGCAAGTTATCTAAAAGGCCTTTTAACAATCACTTTTGGTATTAGTTGTCTGTGGGAAAGATAAGCTGAGGATCAGTTGCCTGCCTGTGGTACCTCTTTTCTGGTTGTGTAAGTAACAAGCTTTATCTTGGTTTTGCAACCCAACACTGTTAAACGTGCTTTATTGAGAATTTTTACATTTATGATAACCCCTTTTTTATGATTTTTACTTTCAATTTAAGTATTAAAATGTGGAAAACATACTGCCAAGGCATTTAAAAATTCAGTATTTGCAATGCACTCAATTTGGATGTGTAAAACATACTGCCAAGGCATTGAAAAATTCAGTATTTGCAATGCACTCAATTGGGATGTGTAAAACATACTACCAAGGCATTGAAAAATTCAGTATTTGCAATGCACTAAATTTGAATATGGAAAACATGCTGCCAAGACATTGAGAAATTCAATATTTGCAATGCAATCAATCTGGATTTTGCATTCCTGGATTTTTGCAGTAGGAACACATCCAATGACAGGCATCTTTTCCATATGTTTTCTTTTTTAGAAAGTTTGATCAACACATTTATTTTTGTGTATTTTTTTTTGTATTATGTACAATTTTACAGTAAGCTATTATTTAGGCTTGCAATATTGATGGGTTTACAATATAGCACAGTGGCTAAATGGTTATTACTTCCGCCTGGCAGTACTAGGGTCAATGGTTTGAATCCCAGCCATGGCACCTCCTGCCTGGAGTTTGCATGTTCTCCCTGTGCCTGCGTGGGTTTTCTCCAGGTACTCCGGTTTCCTCCCACACTCCAAAGACATGCTGGTAGGTTAACTGGATCCTATCTAAATTGACCCTTGTATATGAATGTGAGTTAGGGACCTTAGATTGTACACCCCTTGAGGGTTAGGGACTGACGTGAATGTACAATATATATGTAAAGTGCTGTGTAAATTGACGGCGCTATATAAGTTCCTTTAATAAATAAATAAATTCCAGTGTATAACTAGGCTATTTCCCCATTTTGGTGTTTTCAATATATTGGCTTTGGTGGGACTGTTTTAGACTGCTTAGAAATACATTTAAAGATAATTTCTTGATTTTTCTTATCCCATAGAAGCAAAATAATCAATGCATGTATTTGTTCAGAAATGTTAGGTGTGTCTAATGGCTTATGATTTTGCTTTCTGCATATATTGCAGATGCAATAATGAACTGGATTGCATTTGTGTTTATTTCTGTTGTTGCTGGGCATCCTGTTCACTGGAGTTTTGTAAGCAGAGACTACATGCATGTCAACGGAAATAGAAAGAAAAGCATTTTATGTGCATCTCAAAAGTAAGGTGGTTTTCCCTGAAAGCCCAAAAAAGAATATTGCATCTGATTAGCTTTGGTGATGCAAAGAGCAGTGATGTGCAAAGTGTTCTTATTAACCAGCTATCACCATTCCTCTGTCAAAACAATTAAACTTGATTGGTTGTCAGGGTTACTGTAATTTGCATATTTGCTAAGACAGGTAGGACCTTAATGAATAAGTATTAAGGACTGTTAAAAGTAGCACCAGGTTTACCCCTGGCCAGACATTCCCTTGGCCATATTACTAGTCAAAAAGGTTTTTGGCTCTATACACCACCACAATGGATTTGAAATGAAACGAACAAGATGTGCTTTAACTGCAGACTGTCAGCTTTAATTTGAGGGTATTTACATCCAAATCAGGTGAACGGTGTAGGAATTACAACAGTTTGCATATGTGCCTCCCACTTGTTAAGGGACCAAAAGTAATGGGGCAGAATAATAATCATAAATCAAACTTGTACTTTTTAATACTTGGTTGCAAATCCTTTGCAGTCAATTACAGCCTGAAGTCTGGAATGCATAGACATCACCAGACGCTGGGTTTCATCCCTGGTGATGCTCTGCCAGGCCTCTACTGCAACTGTCTTCAGTTCCTGCTTGTTCTTGGGGCATTTTCCCTTCACTTTTGCCTTCAGCAAGTGAAATGCATGCTCAATCGGATTCAGGTCAGGTGATTGACTTGCATTGCATAACATTCCACTTCTTTCCCTTAAAAAACTCTTTGGTTGCTTTTGCAGTATGCTTTGGGTCATTGTCCATCTGCACTGTGAAGCGGCGTCCAATGAGTTCTGAAGCATTTGGCTGAATATGACCAGATAATATTGTCCGAAACACTTCAGAATTCATCCTGCTGCTTTTGTCAGCAGTCACATCATCAATAAATACAAGATAACCAGTTCCATTGGCAGCCATACATGCCCACACCATGACACTACCACCACCATGCTTCACTGATGAGGCGGTATGCTTAGGATCATGAGCAGTTCCTTTCCTTCTCCATACTCTTCTCTTCCCATCACTCTGGTACAAGTTGATCTTGGTCTCATCTGTCCATAGGATGTTGTTCCAGAACTGTGAAGGCTTTTTTAGATGTCGTTTGGCAAACTCTAATCTGGCCTTCCTGTGTTTGAGGCTCACCAATGGTTTACATCTTGTGGTGAACCCTCTGTATTCACTCTGGTGAAGTCTTCTCTTGATTGTTGACTTTGACACACATACACCTACCTCCTGGAGAGTGTTCTTGTTCTGGCCAACTGTTGTGAAGGGTGTTTTCTTCACCAGGGAAAGAATTCTTCGGTCATCCACCACAGTTGTTTTCCGTGGTCTTGTTTTGTTTGTTTTGTTTTTTCAGCCTAATGATGGCTTGCTTCACTGATAGTGACAGCTCTTTGGATCTCATCTTGAGAGTTGACAGCAACAGATTCCAAATGCAAATAGCACACTTGAAATGAACTCTGGACCTTTTATCTGCTCATTGTAATTGGGATAATGAGGGAATAACACACACCTGGCCATGGAACAGCTAACAAGCCAATTGTTCCATTACTTTTGGTCCCTTAACAAGTGGGAGGCACATATGCAAACTGTTGTAATTCCTACACCGTTGACCTGATTTGGATGTAAATACCCTCAAATTAAAGCTGACAGTCTGCAGTTAAAGCACATCTTGTTTGTTTCATTTCAAATCCATTGTGGTGGTGTATAGAGCCAAAAATGTTAGAATTGTGCTGATGTCCCAATATTTATGGACCTGACTGTATATATATAATATATATTATATATATATATATATATATATATATATGTAATTGTATTTTATTTTTTTTATTATTTTTTTTTATTTTATTTTTTTTCCTAGGTAGTAGAAGTTGTATAAAATAAGGATATGCTTTGCATACATTTTTGAGCGTGAACTATGAACTTTGCTTTTTTTATAAACATAGCAAGATTAGACAGGTAAACACATGAAAACAAAATTAACTTCTGGTTTTGATATGAATAAACACAAATGATACGTAAAGATACACACAGGAGTTAATAATTGTTTAGATCATGGCAAGTATGCTTAAAACTGAACCCTGGTCACGAGAAAAACTATCCTCTGGATACCATTCCCCCCCCCCATCTATAAAATGAAATTAGAATTTAAGGAAACTTTTTATTATCATCTTTTTTTTCTGTTTCTGTATCTCATTTTTAAGTATGTCAGTTTATACAATCAACTAAGTTTATATATCACGTACTGTTTTTGCGTCTAGTCTCACCCCAAATACGGTATGAAAATGCTGGCAGATGGGTCTGAGAGAGAGGGAAAATAAATATGAAGTTCATCTTGTGAAAACATGCTCCTTTACCCATGTTTTGCCCCTTTAACCACTTGCCTACCAGGCACTTATACCCCCTTCTTTACCAGGCCAATTTTCAGCTTTCAGCGCTGCCGCACTTTGATTGACAATTGCACGGTCATGCAACATTGTACCCATATGAAATTTTGATCATTTTTTTCTCACAAATAGAGCTTTCTTTCGGTGGTATTTAATCGCCACTGTGCGCTTTACTTTTTGTGCTATAAATAAAAAAAGTGCAAAAAATTTGAAGAAAAAAAAATTTTTATTTGTTTCTTTTATAACATTTTTCAAACAGGTATTTTTTCTCCTTCATTGATGTGCGTTGATGAGGCAGCACTGATGGGCACTGATAGGCGGCACTGATGGGCACTGATAGGCAGCACTAAAGGGCAGTGATAGGCAGTACTAATGAGGTGGCACAGATAGGCAGCACTGATAGACAGCACTAATTAGGGGTCACGGATAGGCGGCACTAATATGCAGCACTGATCGGCGGCACTGATAGGTGACACTGATTATGGGTACTGATAGACGGCATTGACTGGCATCACTGCTGGGCACTGACTGGTGGCACTGACTGGCACAACCCCTGGGAACTGACTGGCAGCACTGCTGGGCTGCACTGGTGGGCAGCACTGGTGGGTGGGCACAGGTGGGTGGCACTGGTGGGCACAGGTGGGTGGGCACAGGTGGGTGGCACTGCTGGGCACAGGTAGGTGGCACTGCAGAGTGGCACAGGTGGGTGCACTGCTGGGCACAGGTGGGTGCACTGCTGGGCACAGGTGGGTGCACTGCTGGGCACGGGTGGGCGGAGCTAGTGGGCGCACTGCTGGGCGGAACTTGCGGGTGTCACTGCTGGGCATCGATCATCAGGGCACTGTTCATCAGTGCCCTGATGATCGGTGCTGATCCCCGCTCTGACAACTGCCGGTTCTCGGCAGTACTTTCCTCACGATCTGACAGCGTGAGGAAAGTGCAGCCGAGAACCGGCACTTGCATTTCCCTCTGATCAGCGTGTCATTGGACACCGCTGATCACGTGGTAAAAGGCCGCTGTGATTGGCCTTTTACCACATCACGTGATCAGCTGTGTCCGTAGGACACAGCGATCACGGAGATCGCCGGGTGCGCGCCCCCTGGGGCGCGCAGGAGAGCGCGTTCTGGGAGGACGTCATATGACGTCCACCCAGAACTGGCCGGCCGCAGTGAAGCTGTCATTCGGCTATCTGCGGTCGGCAGCTGGTTAAAGACCCTGCAAATACAGAAAAATATCAACGACCTGTCAGAAATGCACCCAGATTTTGAGTTCTTATTGTGGGTTGACAATGCACAGCATATTTGTGGACTAAGTGGTGTCAGCCCTGTTTGTTGTCTTTTGCTGAAAGAATCAAACACTTCCACTGTCATCTTATCCACAGCATATAGGCTAATTGACTGATAAGAATGGCGGAATGTGGGGCTAAATAGCCTGCAAGGCAGAGAGCCCATGACACAGAAAAACCATTCTTCCAGAAATGACTCGTTCTTATTGTAGGCAGGCTCAACAGAAGAAGAAAGCAGGCAATTTTTATTTGTAAGTTTAATGATTAGCATTGGTTTTACACTGCAGCTGATAAACTCAGGTTTAGGAGCTTTTTTATGTTTTTTTTCAGCAGCCCCTGAACTCTCCCTAATGTTTCCTATGTGTCCATGTACACATCGTCGTTTACAGTCGTTTCCAGGCAGTTGAGTTTACAGTCTTTTTTTGAACGCACAAAACTCGTGTTCAGGAGTAGATTTTATCAGCATTTCAAATGCTTGTAAACGCATGTAAACGCAGCTAACTGTTTATAAACGTATGCGCTTGGAAAATTTTTTTGCCTCTTCCATTTCCAGATGCTGTCCAGAGCCTGAGTGGAATTTTCATTATGAAAAATGCATGCAAAGCGTTTTCCCGGTGCTCAAATGGACCTGGTACACCATACTTTGAGGTTTCGCATGAAAGAAAATATGTTAGACACTGCTGCAATAATTTCTGCACAGAAATGAGCTGGAACACATCCAAACACCACAAAAAAAAAAAGACAGCTAATCTCAACAAATTCTGTTCTCTCTGCTCCTTTCTCTCAAAATGTCTCAAATAGGTAATTTTTTACTGTTTTTCAGTGCATTCTGGGCATTTTGGAAGGTCTCCTGCGGTTATCTTTAAAAAGCGCTTCTAAACGCGAACGCTCATAGACACGCATAAACGCGGTAGGCAAACACGGCTAAACAGACTTTTTTAACCTATATTTGCCAGCAGTCAGTTTCCATTATTCAGAAGTGTCCCATGTACATGGAGCCTTGCAGCAGAAAATTTACATAATAACCAACTGACAAGTATTTTGCTGTAAGAAATTATTATTATTATATTATTATACAGGATCTATACAGCGCAGGGGCGAACTGACCATTTGGAAACTTGGGCACTGCCCGAGGGCCCAGGGTCAGTAAGGGGCCCCATGAGATGCCCCTGGTACCTTTCATAGGCTTTTTTGGGTGTGGTTTAAATGAGGGTGAAAACACAGGGGCCCCATGATCCCCTATTGCCCGGGGGCCCCATGAGTTGTCAGTCCACCCCTGATACAGCGCCAACAGTTTGCTCAGCACTTTATAATATAACAAGAGATAATACAGCAACAATACAGTTCAATACAAGAGGGTAAGGAGGGCCCTGCTCCTTGGAGCTTACAATCCAAGATTATGCTGTTATCCAATAAGAGCAACAAGTAAGAGTAAAACTGGCCATAGATGGATAGGATTTCGAACTAAAATTCTTAGGGAAATGACATTCAAATGTCATTTGAAAAAGTTTTTTGCTTTTAACATTTGACTTTGAATGAATGGATTTTACCAAACGAAATGGTGTTAGAAATGCGTTTGTTCAAGGAATTTTTTCCATCCTGCTCCTTCAAACTTTCTTGTCACTGCGGTCAAAAACGAAGGTTGATTTGACCCTCTAATGATTACAGAAACACACAAACTTTCTTAGAACACTTTTATCCTAAACATTTTAATTTGAAACTCTACCCATCTATGGCCAGCTGAATTCATACTGAAACATTATTTGTTCCAATCTCATTGTGCATGATCAGTATGTGAAGCCTTCATTTTCTGTTTGTAATGACAAAGGATATGGAAATGAGAAATCATTGTAGGCCCCGAGGTCACTTTTAAAAGTCCACCCAGACTTTACATATATATGCTTGAGTAAGTCCTGTTTTCTCAGCTGATCTTTACAGAAGGCATTTATTTCCTATAAGCATTTTACCCTGCCCTGGTATAGCATTTTAAAAACTCATTCCGTTTCCCTCTGGCTGTAGAGTGACCTATTATATTGGGACATTGTTCAGGATCCTTTCACAAAAGCATTCCTAAAACGTCATTAAAGAGAAAAAAAAAAACGTCTTTCATTTTGCTGCACTGTTGAGTGTTATCCAAGAGCTCACAATGCCAGTTTTGTAGATAACTGCAGGATTTCCTCATCACATTTACAACATAGTAAGTTGTTATTATTATTTATACAGCTTTGTGCTTTGTTACTATGCATGCCATAGTTCTGTCTACTTACCAACTTACCATTTATCAATTACTTGATGCTTTGACTTATTTCTTAATGCAATGTTAGACCTTATTCAAATGAGCTACACATGACTTAATTTACAGCACACTAAGTTATAGAGGCTATTTATAACAGACAACTTGTTCTTTGGATAACTCTGTAGAGAACATGGCATGATAGAAGGAGAATTCAGTAATATGTTTTTGACAGGTCATATGACTAAGCTGGCCTTCTCCTGATACCCCCCCTCCCTTCCTAATTATTAAAATGATAGGGTCTTTGCTGTAGTCCCAGAGCAACAAAGTAGAGGGCATAATTGTAATGCATACCTGATGTGCCAGTTTTTTACATTGTTTGATCAGTAGAATGGCTGTCATAGGGCCATATCGATGCTCTATAAATGAGCCCCTATGTGCATTACCCATATTGTTCATTAAAGCAAATGCATTTTTTTGTCAGACTGTTGGAACTGCATAGTAACTAAAGTTATGATTCAATGAAAAATGCTTTAACCACTTGCCTTCCAGAGGATTTACCCTCGTTCCTGGCCAGGCCATTTTTTCTGATACGGTGCTGCGTTACTTTAACTGAAAATTGAGTGGTATATAAATGATATCTGTCATTTTTCCCACAAACTGAGCTTTTTTTTTTGGTGGTTTTTGATCACCTCTGCGGTTTTTATTTTTTGCGCTATAAACAAAAAAAGACCAACAATTTAGGAAAACAAAAAACTATATTTTTGACTTTTTGTTATAAAACATATCCATTAAAAAAATTTAAAAATCAAATTTCTTCATAGATTTAGGCCAAAATGTGTTCTGCTACATGTCTTTGCTAAAAATAAAATCTTAATAAGTGTATATTGGTTTGCATGAAAGTTATAGCATCTACAAATGGCAGTATATATACTGGAATTTTCATTTTAATTTTTTATACTTTTTGGCGACGGCGATGATCAGTGACTTATAGCAGGACTGCGGTGGACATTCTGACACTGATATCCCCAGTGACACTAGTACAGTGATCAGTGCTAATAGAAAGCACTGACACTGGGCAGGAAGGGGTTAACATCTGGGGTGATCAAAGGGTTAACTGTGAGCTGTGTGTGTTTTACATGCTGTGCAGAGAGATACAAAGCAGCATGTCCATGCTGACAGCAGAGAGACCTGTTGTTTATACACAGGTTTCTCTCCTGTCAGCTTTCCAACAATCACCAAGTGCCGGCCAGAAATCGCTGGCGGGGACCCGGTGATTGATATCCCCAGCCGCTAATAGTGGCGCAGGTAGGGCGATGCGTGCACGCCCCCTACCCGGAAATGCAAATCTCATGTGTATATATACGTGATTTTGCCCAGCCGTGACACCCTGTAGCAGTACATCTGAAGTACATACATTGAACTAAAAAAACCCCACAAAAATCTGAAGCAAAACAATCTACATGCTTCTGTAGATTTCATAGAAACAAACCTTTATGGATCCTTTTTTGAGTTCTGGTCTCATTCTCACAAGTAGCATGTGTAATAGCGTAATGTTAATACATTCATACGGCTAAGAACTTTATCCTTCTATGTACAATGCATATTACCTGCAATTTATAAGAAGCAAATGCATGATGATGTATACTAACTTTAAGCCCCCATTCACACTAGTGCATTTTTTTCTATGCTTGTCATGACAATTTCACACGACAATGGAAATTACATTATGTTGCCTGTTTACATCAATGCAGTACAGCTGCAGTACATTTTTTAAAACGTTCAGGTGCTACAGTTGCAATGCATTTTTTGCCTCATAGACTTCAATGGGAGTGCATATAAACTGAATGTACATTATGTTTTGGTGAGTTTTTGTATAAAATCCAGTTTCCTTCTCCTACAAAGAAAACATGAAACACACGTCAAAAATGTGTGAAGTTGCACTACAAAAAGCAACATTGAAATATCAGTAAACTAACATAGAAAATATATAAAAACTGAGGTCAAAGAGAAAATAAATGACACATGTACAAATAGCCAAAGATTCTTTCAGCTCTATTAAACATTGCTGGTGGCCATTAAAGGCTTCTGTAAGCAGAATAGCCTTGCAAATGGCAGTATCTTCAATACACCTTGGCCTCCCAAATATGACCTTTTTACTAATAGGTCTGTGAAGTTAATGCAGCATGTTCCCTGGAAAAAAACAATCTAACCTTCATTCCACAGGCCATCTTTAAACACACCCAGCAAATTCAAACTGGGTCATCTGAACAATTATTTCATTAACTAACCAGATATGATGTGAAACAAACCAAATATGACCTAATAACTGCCAAATAACTTTAAAGATGAAATACTGGTTAATATTTTTCAGGTGTTTTTGGTATATATAAATGAAAATTGTGCTAATAACAATATGTTGGTCATTACTGTTGACCTACGATAGTTATTTGATTGTCAGGGTGATCCGATGGCTTTGATACTTCCTTGGCCATAGATTTATGCAGGCCATAGACAAGATGAAAAACAACCGAAAATCGTCCGAAAAAAAAATCGGCTGATTTTTGGATCAGTGCGGTAAACGGTTGACTGTTTTTCGTGATTTTTGACCTTTTAGATTATCGGTCCTGCTGGAAAATAATCGGCCAAATTTGTTCTGTCGATTTTTGCAGCAATGATGGACAAATTTGCCGATCTTTTTCCGATATTTAAAAATGCGCATGAGCAGTGACATGAAAGAAGAAGGAAAAGAAGAAAAGGAAAAAAATAGAATATGAATGAGAAGAAGAAATAGAATATGAAGAAGAAGAAAAAGAAGAAATAGAATATGAAGAAGAAGAAGAAAAAAAAAGAATTTCAGTCTGATATTATATTTGACATTTAAAAGTATAGCAACATTGTATCTATTTGTATCCAAATATAAACATCTGTATCCAAAATGGATACAATAGATATAATGTTGCAACTTTTTCTTCTTCTGCATATTCTATTTCTTCTTTTTATTTTTTATTCTATTTCTTCTTCCTCTTCATATTCTATTTCTTCTTCTTCTTCATATTCTATTTCTTCTTCTTCTGCATATTCTTTTTCTTCTTTTTCTTCGTATTCTATTTCTTCTTCTTCTTCATATTCTATTTCTTCTTCTTCTTCTTCATATTCTATTACTTCTTCATATTCTATTTCTTCTTCTTCTGCATATTCTATTTCTTCTTCTTATTCATATTCTATTTCTTCTTCTTCTGCATATTCTATTTCTTCTTCTTCTGCATATTCTATTTCTTCTTCTTCTGCATATTCTATTTCTTCTTTTTATTCGTATTCTATTACTTCTTCTTCTTCATATTCTATTTCTTCTTTTTATTCGTATTCTATTACTTCTTCTTCATATTCTATTTCTTCTTCTTCTAGATATTCTATTTCTTCTTCTTCTGCATATTCTATTTCTTCTTTTTATTCGTATTCTATTTCTTCTTCTTCTGCATATTCTATTTCTTCTTTTTATTCGTATACTATTACTTCTTCTTCTTCATATTCTATTTCTTCTTCTTCTGCATATATTCTATATAATTGCCGGCCGTAGACGGAAATCAGCCGACCTTTTTTTACCAATAGCGGTAATGTCGGCTGATTGAACGACCGATTTTTCATTTTTCAAAAAAAAACCAGCCGGTTTTCTCCCCATCTATGGCCTGCTTTGGAACAAGTGTGCAGTCAGCTAGGGCATAATAAAATCAAACTCCTGGTAGTCTTGCAAGACCTGGTTGACACTGAAAAATCTTTTAATGTCAAGCACTGATGGCGACACCTATAGTAAAGAAAGAGAAATTTAAACACACATTCATAGGCAGGCTGTAGTTTATGCAATTTTCTTTCCTTAATTGACAGTTTGAGGGATAGAAAATTGCTAGATTCCACCATAAACACAGTCAGTGTTCATGGGCCACAGTGCTATTGTGTTCTGCCAATGGGGAGCGCAGGGAGCCTTCCCTACTGGTAGAAAACAAGCTCAACAGGCTGGTTGTACAATAAGCCTGCCTATAAAGGGATCAAAATTTGGCCAGCCAAATTTCGGTCTGTCTGCGGCCAACTTTGTAACATCAGGAGCTTCAGAGTTGCACACTCAGCCAGTATGCCCAAGCTAGGTCCTGCAGCACTCATTGGTCTCTCTGAGCAGGGGCATCTAAAACTGTGGTACACCAATGTCTTTTCACTGCACCCAGTGGCCAGTCTTCTATTTCCTTTAATCATAACTCACATCACCTCCCACTTTATAGGTTCTTTTTTTAGTTGCATTTGAAAAAATGGAAACTCACTCAAATGCATGCTCAGGAACTTGTACCCAATACTTCAAGTGTGAAACAAAACAGCATCTTAATCCTCAGAAAAGGCACTTACTTCAACAGCAATAAAGTTATTGAATGATAGCTGATACTCTTGCTATTTACCAGTCCAACTGATCAGTGTACTGTTGGCTTCCACAATTTCTAGGATTCCCTGGGGAACAGAGTTCCAACCCCATGGTCCCCCAGGACAGGGGAACTCTGGTGCTCACAAAGTACAACCTGGCTTCTTGTCAAGCATGAAATAGGAGGTTGCCCAACCTTCACAGATCGGTAACAAGCACTCTTTCCCCTAATTGGCAAAGAACAGGGGTTCTCTTTCCACATTACAGTGGAAACGTACAATCAAATCTTTTAAGGAACTTGCTATAGTCTATTACAGGCTTTTGCATTACAATTGATAGATCTATAGAATATTAAACAACCAGACAGTAGCGTCTATGGATCTGAAAGTTAGAAAGTATTGAAGCAATTGCATTGGCTTGAAGGTAAACAATAGCAACCTGCATACTTCTGTTAGTTGAGTTTTCCTTTAAGCACAATGCGTTTTAATTTTCTCACTCACTGTTGGATTGACATTATGAAAAAGCAACAGGAGTCAGTAATTGCTTCATGGAGATTTCACTGCCAGATCATTCAAAAATAAATATAAAAATCCACGGGCTGATTCAGCCCACTGGGCTCCATCTATATCCCTTTTGGATTGACTGGACCCTTTAAACCTAGAAGTATCTTCCAGAGATAGTTTACTTATTGCTTTGTTTCTTTAAACAGGATATTAACGCCTTTCATGCAGTGTACTATGTCTGTGGATATCTCGGACTGTTCATCAAGTGGTAAGTAATCTTCGCTGATGTGCAGGGCTTTTTTTCAGCAGGAACACGGGGGAACACAGTTCCGTCACCTATGGCACTGAATATATGTAATGGCAAGGGGTGCTGGGGTTTGCCGAAGGTCTATTGATGCTGGCTGCTGGGGGAATCTATTGTCACTGGTGGGAATATATTTTTGCATTGGGGTCTATTGTTTCTGGGAGGGTCTTATGTTGCTAGGGGGTCAGTTGTTGCTGGTAGGGATCTCCTGTTGAGGGAGGAGTCTATTGTTGCTGGCTGCTGGAGGGCCTATTGATGCTGGCTGCTGGGAGATCTGTTGTTTCTGCTGGGAGTCTATGCTTGTGGTGGGTCTGTTGTTGCTGGGGGTCTATTGTTGTGTGGGGGATCTATGGTTCTGGCTGCAGGGGATCGACTGTATTTTACGTTTTTTCTTGATTAACACATTATATAGAAATTACTTAGCACCACAAAAAGATACTTGATTCTCTAAAAAGTACAGCACTGGAAGGTGGGTAGTGGGTGGAACCAAGGAGCAGTGTTTGGAGGTGGGTAGGGGGCTGAGACAAGGGGTGACTCAAACGGTGGGGAGTTCTTGAACCTATTCTCTGAGAAAAAAAGCCCTGCTGATGTGTATACTTTTTAAGTATTTATATAGTGCTAACTGATTACACAGAGCTTTACAGACTACACATCAGTGCCTGTCCCCCTAACACACCCCAGGACAATGTGAAAAGAGAGCCATTTAACCGACCAGTACATTTTTGGATTGTAGGAGGGATTCAACACATACACAGGAAGAGCATATAGACCTCATGCAGATACAGTCTCTAGGGGTTATTTACTAAAACTGGGGAGTGCAAAATGTGGTGCAACTTGGCATAGAAACCAATCAGCATCCTGGTTTTATTGTCAAAGGTTAATTGAACAAGCTGAAGTTATAGGCTGAGTGGCTACACCAGATCTGAGTGCTTTGGTTTTAGTAAATCTACCCCACAGCTTCAAATGAACCTAGAGGTGTAAACAGGAGTGCCACTATGCTGTCTACATTCTTGATATTATAATAAAGAATCTAATAGTATTTAGTTACGGTACATGTTCAAAAGGTTTTGCACCAGAGGATTTTCTATTATGTCCCTAGATAAATGCACCATTACTTGTGAAATGATAGGCCTTAAAGTACAACTATAGGTAACATTTTTTTTCCTTTTGGATAAGGGAGGGTTATAAGCCCTGCCAGTTTTTTTTTTGCAATTTAAGAGATTTCACTTCTTATCCCATAGCCAAACGAGAAGTGAGAGGAAATCCCTGCAAATTAACTGAATTTCTTGGGGACCTCCAGGTCACCAGAGCTAGTGTATCCATTGGAAGATTTCCCCTTTATTACTTTTCTGGGGACAACCCAAAAATTTGGATTTTCTTTTACTTTCACTATTAATGGTAAACAGGACAAATAGAGAGGGGGGATCTCCTTAACGGGGGACACAGACAGCAATAAAAACTGACAAGCATTCTAATCTCTCGTTCTAATCTCTCTTCATGCTATCCAAAACTAGATATGTTTTGCCTTTAGTTATACTTTCATTTTCAATATTGCATACAAAATATGTTTTACTAAGTAGCATTAAATACAATATTTTTTTTCAATGGTTGGTTGTATAGTTCAAACATTTTTGTTGAATACATGTATTTTTGAAGCAGCAAAATTCTCAAAGTAGGAGGATTTTGTGAAAAATCAAAGCATTTCCCATATATTGTTTGTTTCTGGACAGGTTAAAGATTACATATCACACTTTACAGTCATGGCTTTTACAAAGTACATTGAGGTATTACACAAAATGAGCAATCCAATAAACAAAGGGTAAAACAGTTGTCATAAACGGGGGTAAAAATTACAACACATTACTCATGTCATAGCCAAATAACTTCCCCATGGCATTAAATTGTGTCTCTGATGAAATATTTTGCAGTAGGAAAGACCCCTTCAAGGATCTGGAGGTATATTTCTTATGCAAAAGTAAGTTCATAAGTAGATTTAGTATGTAGCCACACCCAAGATACAAAGCATTATCTACAATCATTGTTTAACCTAACTAAGATCTTATACAGTCTAAGGTGGCCATACTTGGAGTGTCAATCTACTGGCCCCATATTTATCATAATTCTAGAACAGATTTCCTTTAAATAAACTCATCAGCTTGTGCTCTTGTTTAACTACACTTGTCATTTTATGAATTTCTCTCTTATTTCAGTTTACTTCTATATTGGAGCAAATGACAGTGAAGAAGAAGATGAAGGATTTGAAAATGATTACAAGTAAGACAAGGATCTATCTATCTATCTATCTATCTATCTATCTATCTATCTATCTATCTATCTATCTATCTATCTATCTAATATATATTATCTCTCTCTATATATATATATCTATATATAACTATATCTATATAACTATATCTATATATATATATATATATATATATAATTAGTGTGTGTGTGTGTATATATATATATATATATATATATATATATATTACAAGAGGGTTACAGCACAATGAGCATAAATCTTATAAGCTTCATCAAAAATAATATAGTATCTCAGGCATCCGTGCCCTTTTTAATTACTAGCTTGCACTGTGCAGTGGAAATGGAGATACAAGTGTTCAAGTCCTAAATAGCTTTATACACAACACATGAAATACTAAAGAGGTGTAATGGCTTATTAACATTTATGTATAGCAAGAGTTTTTTTTATAAAATGGGGTTTCTTAGTTTGCATATATTGCAATACTGTACCTGTTCAAGCTGGCCAGCTGTGTCACACTTCGGCAGATGGCGTTAACTGTGTACATAATGCTTTATTTTATCATTGTACTAGAGGTAGCGTTGGGCACTACAAGTATTGGACAGATGTCTCCCTGCTTGTAGTTAGCCTAGATTTAATCAGAAAGAACTCATCTATCTGATAAATTTGGTATGCTGTATTATACTGGATATTTATTTTAATCCTGTACAATATACCAGATGAATTGCATCACTTCAGTTTGTATTCCTCTTAGCAGTCTATTCACATAGCCTTAACTAATTTTAAAGATAAATTTGTTTTTATGTTCCTAGGCCTTCTACACCATGTATACCACTTTTTACCCAGCTATGGAATGATATAAGCATTTGGGAGAAAGGACAGGATCCACCACTTAAACTTGCAATAGAAATACTCAGAATTCTGCAAGGACTCAAACTGGCTCCTCAAGAAAGCAAGCAATCTCGGGTTTACAATACTTATCTGGTAAGTTTTTAAGATTTTTAATGCTCAGAAATCCAAGGTGACAACACTGCTCTCAGTATCAGAATCCTTTCATCCAGATATTTCTATATTGTACCTCAATGCCTTGATCTGTTATCTGGTGATCCTGGAACACACCTACTGGCAGTGCTAGAACACCCACTTAGGGTTTTTAAAGCTGGCCACTCACATATAGATTTTTTTTCTAGTCAGCCTGCACATTGCAGATGGACGAATCTCCAGCTGCAGCTATTGTATTTTGACAGCCAGTCCTGCCTGCTGTCAAAATATCCAAACAGTGTATGCATCTGATTGGATTTCGGTGCTGTTTGGCTGAGTAACGAAGATATATTTTTTTTTACCACCTATGTCTCATTGGGGGATTTATCTTCACTTTCTGTTCTGTAGACACAACAGGACATGAGTGGAATTCTCTCCAATATGAGGAAAATACCATCTTAGACAGTTGTCAACACATCAAGCCTCCCAATTTGACTATTTCTACTCTGTCCGCTTGGTGGCAACTTAAACTTTGGGATTTTCCCATCACATTCCCCTCCTGCGACAAGGGTCACCAGAACAAATAGAGAGGGCAAATCTTTTCTGTGAAGACACTTTTACTCCTATGACTAGTTACTGCTTGTTGTGGGCACAGAAGTGGAAAATTTTGTGACACCACTGAATTCTTTGCAACCAGCTCTATGTGGCATCCAGATGAGTATAATGTAGGAGAATCACTCAGTCTCTGCTTGCCTGTGGCCTACCGCTTACAGAACTGATACTCACTCAACTGCATTGCTAAAGTTACAGGTTTAAACCATGACTATCAAGTCATATCCTCCAACCCAGCCCTTTGTATTTTTATGGACCTAAAGCCTGCAACCCCATTTGGTGGTCTCCCTGCTATCTAGGTAACAGCAGGCTGGGGCCCAAACAAGGAAACAGATTAGGAACACACCAGTCATGTGAATACAACATATGTCACAAGATCCGGGGCATAGGGGATAAGGGGAGGATTTTCACTTTGTTGTAGTTGCACATATCTCTCTTCTTTCTATTTTTGTTATTATCATGCTTTTATTCTGTTGGAGGAATGGATAAATGAATGAATAAATGAGATGAGGGCCAATTATGGGATGTTTACCCTAGGGCCGGGGGGGAGGGACAAAAAAGGGGTGGGGCACCACCTGGTTAGCATTATCGCTAGTGTACAGCACAGTCCTGTAGATCTTGCTAACATGATTCTTTTTTCTTTTTTAACCAGTGTGTTAAAGGAAAGAAAAAAAAAAGAGCAAATTCCCCCAGCCACACATTCAATGTGAATGGGGTAATCTTTCCCACTGAACTACTGTATTCTGCAAGTGAGAGCCTTCCCTGCCAGCAGAATACAATGATCAGTGTTGCTGGCTATAGCCGGTGGCACTAATCATTCAGGAAAAACCCGACAGGTTGGTTGTACACAAGTGGATTTATAGTTTTACTTGTGTTCAACCAGAAGGCCCATACATGGATTGAAATTCAGCCGGTCCCTGCTGAACTGGATGAATTTCGATCTATGTATGGGCGGCAGTTGAACCACAGCTCCTGAATCTCATGACTACTTTCTTTGTGGTGATTAAATCAGACAGCCCATGAAATAAAAGATTTCACCTTTCCCCTTCTTCCTGTCATGAGAAATGGGTCATTTGACTTCTCAGCACAAATTAAATGAATCTTGAAGGGAAGATGTACGATGCGTGTATCTTTTTATTATATAGGAAAAATCAGGAAGGTCCCATAATATCACTGAGCACTTCCAGGTCTACATAAAACCCAAATGATACTGGGACAAGTGTGGTTGCAGCTGGGAATGGGATCGTTTTGGGGGGAGATCCCCAACAATGTCTTAAAATTTCTCAACCTTTTCAATGTTTTATTGTTCTCTGTGTATATCCTGTCACTTTCTGCCTTAATGGCTACCATCATCGAAACAGGAATTCAAGGGAAATCCTGCCTAACAGGGACAGACACAAGTAATAAAAACCTGAGAAGTTCTAATTTCTCTCCATGCTCTCCAAAAATAAAACAAATGTTTTGTCAGGCCATCTACTTTAAAAACTAAAGAAACGGACAGTAATGTAAGAAGTGTAGAATACACTGTATGTTAAGAATGAATAAACCTCTCATTTGGTTTAACTGTTTACATTTCAGAATAGACGGGTCGCTAAGGTCTCAGAAGCGCTGCAGGAATACAAAGAGCAACTTTGTACACAGGTAAGTGTATTTGCATTCAAAGTCATTAAAAGACATGCATACTGCTAATGAAAAGTTAAAATGTTAATCCTGGTATGCATATTTTAAGTGATTTATTGTTTTAAGATGCTTTCATTACAAGAGATAGGTAAACATTTTACAAACTTCTCTGTCATTGATTTGCACAGATAAAAGACATGGTAGATTTCAAAGCTCTCTACAGCTTCTTTACTGAACCAGGTGATAAAAATCATTATCCAATTGGATGTAAGCTAGTAGTTGGCAACCAGTAGGAGAGTTGTACTATAGGCTGACCCTGCTGATTCAGTCTTGAGTAATAAGTTAGCGTACATGAATCTAAAATGTCATACATACATACACACTGTATTGTCAAAAGTATTGGGACGCCTGCCTTTACACACACATGAACTTTAGTGGCATCCCAGTCTTAGTCCGTAGGGTTCAATATTGAGTTGGCCCCCCCTTTGCAGCTATACCAGCTTCAACTCTTCAGGGAAGGCTGCCCACAAGGTTTAGGAGTGTGTCTGTGGGAATGTTTGACCATTCTTCCAGAAGCGCATTTGTGAGGTCAGGCACTGATGTCAGACGAGAAGGCCTGGCTCGCAGTCTCAGATGTAATTTATACCAAAGTTGTTCTATTGGGCTGAGGTCAGGACTTTGTACAGGCCAGTCAAGGTTATCCAACCCACACTCAGTCATGCATGTCTTTATGGACCTTGCTTCATGCACTGGTGTGCAGTCATGTTGGAACAGGAAGGGGCCAACCCTAAACTGTTCCCACAAAGTTGGGAGCATGAAATTGTCTAAAATGTCTTGGTATGCTGACGCCTTAACAGTTCCCTTCATTGGAACTAAGGGGCCAAGCCCAACCCCTGAAAAACAACCCCACACCATAATCCTCCCTCCACCAAACTTTACACTTGGCACAGTGCAATTAGGCAAATACCGTTCTCCTGGCAACCACCAAACACACGTCCATTGGATTTCCTGACAGAGAGGAGTGATTCGTCACTCCAGAGAACACGTCTCCACTGCTCTAGAGTCCAGTGGCAGTGTGTTTTACACCACTGCATCTGACGCTTTGCATTGCACTTGGTGATGTAAGGCTTGGATGCAGCTGCTCAGCAATGGAAATGCATTCCATGAAGTTCTCTATGCCACACAAAGTTTAGAGGTTTTTAGTTATTGACTTTGCAGACAGTTGGCTACTTCTATGCACTGTGCGCTTCAACATGCGCTGACCCTGCTCTGTCATTTTACATGTTCTACCACTTCATGGCTGAGTTGCTGTTGTTCCCAGTTGCTTCCACTTTGTTATAATACCACTAACTACAAAGCACACCAAAACTCAAGGAATTATCCACATGCCTCTTGAATTTAGACAATATAAGCTTATCCCAGAGTTCAGTTTTAATAGTGTATAAAATACAGAGACGTGCCATGCTGCATCAGCAGTATTCTCTAAAACAAAGGGGAATGCAGTTTGGAAATGTGAGATATTTCTATAGCATTACATAACAGGGTCAATGAACTTGTCAAGTGGACTCACAGTTAACATTAATGTGCCTTTCATCATACTTTTGTTGTTAAAGGTATTTTCCATTCTTGAAGAATGTGAACAGCAGGAACATACTGTTTTGAAGAAAGAAATACAGCAAATTAGGGTAAAAATATTATGTCATTCAATTTTTTTTCCTGCCTTTTCTATAAATTAATCTTTGTATTATTAATACAATATTGTAATATTGTATCTTGGACAAAATATTTACTTTCCAGAACCAGATTGAACAGGAAAAATTATTATCGTTTCAAAAGAGGCACAGAATGCGCAAGGTGAGAGAAATATTTGTTGGATAAGGTTGCTGTATTGCACGGTTAAATATATTTTTTCCTTATATTTATTGCTTGACAAGTAGTGTACAGTTACAGCTAAACTGATAATACTAAAAAAACACCAGTTGGGTATTCCCTATAATAACTAGATGCACTTTTATACACAGCTAGGATACGTAAACTGAATGTGTGCTGATCAGCCTTCGGTCATACTCTGCACAGCAGTACTCAGACTGTAAGAGGCAGGGGACAGCAATAGGATCTGCTGCATGTGCATGGGCTGATGGTAGGAGTGTGGACATATATGATGACTTATCAGTGTGTTTCTGCTCCTTCATGGTCCAATCAGCAGGCTGGCGGTGGGGAGGTGACACCAATGTATTCCTTAGACCTAACAGAGAAAGTGGGGTCACCCTCCTGACTGTGCTTTCTGGCAGGGGTGTATAAATCACTAAAGCATTGGGACAAAATGTCAGATCCTTTGGTGGATGAAACAGGTCACATATAGTATATCTATATCTGCTTTTAGGAAAACACCTGGGTTGAGTACATCTCTAACCTGGGGTAAGTTAAATGAAATAATATACATTATATTTACATCCAACCATGTATGAAGATCTTCGTATAAGAGGAGTGGAAGTAGGGGGGATGTACACAGTTACGTTTATCTTACCCTCATCTAAAGCGCCTTACAATCCAGGGTTCTCTCTTAATATTTTTTTTCCTGCCAGTTTGTTCTGGAATATGTTTTTTCTTGTGTCCCTAAGTATCCATACATAATTAAGTAGTCATCGATGGAGTTGATCTTTCTTTGCGTGTGTTTGATGCACTTCCTACAGCTAGCCATGAACTTTAGAGAATGGTTAGATATACATACTGTACATGATGTGTGCACAGCTTCTACCCTATGCAATAATTCTAGGATCACACGAGAACACATACATTTGATTTTAGGTTCAGAATTTCACAGATTTGGGGGTTGCTTCTTGTGTGTCCTTCACTGATTTTCCTGTAACTGGTCTACATTTGACCCATCAGCTGATGGCATGAAGCTAATTTGAATACATTGCAACCAATCATGTTTTAGCTAACAATTTCAAACTTGTAAAAGCAGCTCCTTTCTACATGAAGATGAGATTGGCAGAGTCAGCCATACTTGGGATAATATTCCCCTTAAAATGCAATTAGAGAAATGTAAAATATACCATTCAAACATATGATTTAGCAATTTTCCGAAAAAAAACAAAAAAACAATCTAGGTTATAAGATTAGATTATATAAGCATTTTGTTTTATGACTCAGCTTTTAAAATTATACATTTGTAAAAAAGGCATACATCTCCCTCCACGATACTTTGCCTTTACTAGATATCAAGGTCAGCACTCATGCATGCTATTGTCTTAGTTCCAAAAGATTTATGGCATTTCTTGTAAGGGTGTTTTTTTTTTATTTTACTTAGTTACTTAATTTAGTTTTAATACCTGTGTATCAATTACATAGTTAGTCTGGCTGAAAAAAGACAAACCTCCATCCAGTTCAACTATAAAAAAAATCCTATACCCACAATTGATCCAGAGGAAGGAAAAAAAAATCCCAGCAAAGTTGAACTGCTCATCAGTTTCCTATGTATATAGCTTAGAGACTTACTAGTATCAATCTATAAATCTGTGTTCTCTGTTTCACCACCAATACAGTGGCATTACGTTACATTACTGAAACTGAGCCTGAGCCCTGGTTCACGCTGATGCAGTGCGGAATTTGCAGCGTTTTCTGTGCAAATTCTGCACTACATCAGAATCGCACCCCGTTCATGCAAACCGCTGCGGTTGTGTATGTTAACAACAGTCTGAAAGTGGTCCGCAAAACGCGGTGCAATGTGCAGAATCGGATGACATTGGTGGGAATACCCACCCATGCGATCCGATTCTAGTGTGGACCCAAAAAAGGGTCCTGCACAAAATGTATGGCTCCAATCTCACCACACACAAATTGCATGTGATTTGCACAGGAATGCGTGCGAATCACATGCAATATACCACTCTGCATATATGTGAACCCAGGCTTAAGGCTTGAGACTTCACAGCTTTGGTAGGGGTAAAAACCACACTGGGGAAAACCAAAAATATGAAAAGTGATTCAACAGACAAAACCTATCTATGACCAAATACGTCTGTTGGGTGGACTGCCCCTTTAAGTACCTTGCATCAAACCTTTCTGTAAAATCACTTATACTCGAAATATACTGTAAAATGCATACATATTAGTTATTTTTGGTATGCATTTACTTCATGGGCAGGTTGCTTATCATCATTGTGGAGGAAAGATAGCTGTGTAGACACCAATATGAATTTAATGAACTATTTTTTATTCTCAGAAGCATTCATTATTACAAGATATTAAAGAAGCTTTGATTGGAACGCAGCCACTGAAAACGGTAAAAATTATTTTAATGAGTATGACCAGAAAAATTATAGGAAAAGCAAATATTCCTGAGTTTGCTTTAGGGAATACCCTTCTCCTCTCTCTCCTTTCCCCTCCACCTTCTCTTATCTAAATTTTCTCTTCTTTTCTTTCACTTTCTTTACCACCTAATAACTACCCTAATTTTTCCTTCCTTTTTTCTCACTTTGCTGGCGAGAAATTCATGTTTGTTACAATAAAACTACCTTTTCTTACCATTTCCATGACCACCTAAACTAATAAAGAAGAGATATTTTAGCAGCAATATCACAAAATTGAACTCAACCCACCTTGATGCATTGCCTTAACCTATTTCACCTGCTCAACTTTATAAAATAAAACAGATGCTTATATCAGTCACATCAAGGTTTTGGCTTAAGCATCCCATAGAAGAAGCTGGCAGAGCGCAGTGTTCACTGCTGGCGGCTATAGTCGCCAGCAGTAATCACATGTAAAAAATTCGACAGGCTGATTGTACTGAAATCAATTGATGGGTCGAATTCAGTAAAACCAGCCTGCCCACAGATCGATGGAATCTCAACCGATTCAGCTGGCTTTACACCACACATGTTATTTTGTATACTACAAGCTCAATTCACAAAGCTTTAACACAAGGAGAAGGCTCTCTAGTATAGCCATGTGTCTGTAATGTTTAAATCTTATTGGTCTCAGCTGAATACAGCTAACTTTTTTTTTTTTAAATAAGTGTACCTAACCTGTTACATTAATTGAGCCTTTATGTATGTTTTCGAGTGCTGTTTTTACCACTAATCTGCCAGTGTGAGGAATAGAAAGTATTAAGTAAATCCTAAATGAATTACTTGACCCATTCTCCCTAACTATGATAAATAACTATTAGAATCACCCAAAATGTTTGTTGATTTTAATTAACAAACTGATGAAAGAAGTTGAGTAATCTCACCTCCATATTTGCCCCTGCCAGGACCCACTGGCATAATGACGTCTGAATCAGCCAGCTGCAGCTACTACTCTTTGTAACTTGAAAATGTTACCAAGTTAAAGTGTATGCACAGCCAAAAAAACATTTTTTTATTTCTGTCTGTGGTGCTGTTGGAGAGTTTTTTTCTCACTTTCTGTCTGCTAAAATGGAATTCAGGATAGCAGTAAAAACAGACAAATGTTCTAACCTGCCCCACTCTATAGAAAACTTAAAAAACAAAATTTGGTTGGACATATATTTTAAATATCTGTGGCTTCTGTCAGTGTAGAAAACTAGCTTATTTTGTGATTTCTTCCTAGTAGAATCTACAACAAAACGGCATAGTAAAAAAGTAGCCCTAATTAGCTTCTGTTAGCCAACATTAACCACTTTTTTCTCTCTTTATTTTCCTTTTTTTTGTCTTTTGTCCTTAGTACCCAAAATTGTTTTACTATTTTATATTTGTTTCATTATATTCATTTTATAATAGAAAATCCCACAATGTGTTAGAAAAAATATGTATTGGTGTATTGAGATATATATACTGTGTGTGTATATATGTACAGTTGTGACCAAAATTATTCAACCCCCAATGCTGTAAAGGGGTTTAGGGACTATAGTGTACATTTGGAATTGTATTCAGAATCAAATCCTACAAGGACGTTGTAACTACCCAAATGCAACTAAAATGACATCAATTGTTTATGTAATACAGTAGTAAATGGTTCTTATGTGGTTTCTTCATTGCCACAATTATTCAACCCCTTAAAGACTACCACTCTGAAGAACAGAGGTTCATACAGGTGCTTTCCATCAGGTATTGAAAACACCTGTGGATGTCACCGAGCAGCAATCAAGCATAATAAGCACCAATTAGGCAGCTTTAAAATGACTGTGATACTCAGCTCCTTCTAGACATTTACTGGTGTGGTTACAAACATGGTGAAGGCAAGAGAATGGTCCAGGAAGACAAGAGAAGAGGTGATTTCTCTTCACAGGAAGGGCAATGGCTATAAGAAGATTGCAAAGATGTTAAACATACCAAGAGACACCTTAGGAAGCATCATTCGCAAATTCAAGGCAAAGGGCACTGTTGAAACGCTACCTGGTCGTGGCAGAAAGAAGATGCTGACTTCGACTGCTGTGCGCTACCTGAAGCGTAGAGTGGAGAGAAGTCCCCGTGTGACTGCTGAGGAACTGAGAAAAGATTTGTCAGATGTGGGTACAGAAGTTTCAGCCCAGACAATAAGACGCACACTGCGTAATGAAGGCCTCCGTGCCAGAACTCCCAGGCGTACCCCCTTGCTGTCTCCAAAGAATAAGAAGAGTCGACTGCAGTATGCCAAAAGCCATGTGGACAAACCACAAAAGTTGTGGGATAGTGTTCTGTGGACTGATGAAACAAAATTAGAACTGTTTGGGCCCATGGATCAACGCTATGTTTGGAGGAGGAAGAACAAGGCCTATGATGAAAAGAACACCTTGCCTACTGTGAAGCATGGTGGAGGGTCAATCATGCTTTGGGGCTGTTTTGCTTCTGCAGGTACAGGGAAGCTTCAGCGTGTGCAAGGTACCATGAATTCTCTTCAGTACCAGGAGATATTGGATGGAAACGTGATGCAGTCCGTCACACACCTGAGGCTTGGGAGACGTTGGACCTTTCAACAGGACAATGATCCCAAGCATACCTCCAAGTCCACTAGAGCATGGTTGCAGAGGAAAGGCTGGAACATTTTGGAGTGGCCATCGCAGTCACCAGACTTAAATCCGATTGAGAACCTCTGGTGGGACTTAAAGAAAGCAGTTGCAGTGCGCAAGCCTAAGAATGTGACTGAACTGGAGGCCTTTGCCCATGAAGAATGGGCGAAGATACCCGTAGATCGCTGCAAGACACTTGTGTCAAGCTATGCTTCACGTTTAAAAGCTGTTATAACTGTAAAAGGATGCTGTACTAAGTACTAAGATTGAATGTCACTTGGGGGTTGAATAAAACTGATAATGCTGTGAGCACAGAAAAGACATTTGTGGTTATTTCATTATAACTGTTATGTTATATTTGTCTGACCTACAAGTGCCTCTTTAATGTAAATGTAAGCAAGATGACTGAATGATCAAAAGCAATGTCAAACTGGCCAAAACACTCAATTTCAGTGGGGGTTGAATAATTTTGGTCACAACTGTATGTGTGTGTATATGTATATATGTATGTATATGTATGTGTGTATATATATATATATATATATATATATATATATATATATATATATATATATTGTATATGTAGTCCACAAAGAAAGCATTGCCTAGAACCAAGGAGGGAGTCATGTTTGTGCTTTTATTTATCCTATTTATTTTCTTCTGTTCTTTACCATAGGGTCTTAATTTTTATAAAGAAGACTTATGTATTTTCATCTCACAAGAAAAAGAGTAAGCATTAACAGAAAATTTAATTGCATCTATATTTTCCCAGAGCACACAAAAAACAACAATACATTCTGACTCAGGTTGATGAAAGTTGCACAGTATAGAGAAATGGAGAAATTTTAAGAACGTATGCATTGTTTGTAAAAACAACTTACCTCATTATGCTCCTTTCAAATTGACGGTCCAATCGGGTCCACCTGTCAATTTTTCAGGCGGACCCGATTGGACCAACCATAGCTCTCTATGGAGCGTGGGGTATCAGCGGACATGTATTTGTTGACACCTGCTGCCATCCGATCCAATTCTCTACGCTAAAAACAGATGGTTGGGGATCTGTTTCCCATCTGTCCGGCGGATTGGAACGGATGACAGTCAGGTCGAAATGGACAGGTGGTCCGTTTCAATCCGATTGCCCCATAGAAAACAGCAGGCTGTGTCTGTGTCCGTTCTGCAGCAGCGGAGCGGACACAGACCAGAGATCAACTTGCTCAGCAGGAATCAGCGGAGAGATCTCCCACTGAGCAAGCGGATCCATACACAGGTCTTCCCCGTCTGAAATGGGCCTTATACTGAACATTTGTAGTGAGGTGCCTAAAGAGAACTTGCAATTAAAAAAAACTGCAACAGGTATAAGATACATACAACTAGGGATACCTGCACATATTTGCAGAAAATTCTAATACCCTGATTTTGTGGCCAAATGCCAGCACTTTCTAAAAAAGGGTCTGACACTTGCAATTAGTGTCAGGGCATACTGCTACCTAATACTCCCACACTTTCTTGATGACCTATCATTATAGTGGACTGCCTCACTGGTCATTAGGAATGTGCAGGGGCAGGCAGGCTTGGCACCATCAGGAAATATAAAAGATATCAACCAATTGACTTCTGTACAACCAGCCTGTCACATAAATGCCACTCGATCAATGCAACAGGCTATAGCCAGCAGACTGATCATTGTTTTCTGATGGTGGGGAGGTCTCAACACAATACAGAACACAATAGCTCAGCGGGAGTGGTTCCCCCATCCACCTCAAATGTCTAGATGGGGCTATTGGGTCCCACTAATTTGAGTTGATTAATTTTTTTCTTTTCTTTCATCTTTTGTGAACAATTTAAGAAACCTTATTGTAATTTTCTTTCAAGGTTAAATCAATATTATTTTGATCTGTTGTCGTGGGGCTCTTAAATAGCATGGGGCCCATAGGCTTGTACCTACTCTGCCATTTGGCAATCCAGCACTGGAACCCTATATCTCATATATGTTAGAACTCCCTAATGTTGTATCTTCCAAATATGTTTCTGGTATGCAGTTGTGGGGCAGTGCTCATCACTGATCTGCTAATTGATGCTAATTGTCCTCATTTTCAGAATGAACCGCAGAGGCTCAAAAGGAGAGGATGAGGAAGAAGAGTCCACTGGAAAATGCCTGAGATTCCGAAGGCTCAGCTGGAGAAAATAGATGTTCTAAATAATAAAGTATTGATATTTCATCCAACATTGCTGATGGTCATAAACTAAATAAAATGACCTGAGATGTCATAATATTAGGCTCAGTTCACAAAGCTTTAGAGAAGAACTAAACCCTCTTATCCTTTTCAGCCATGAAGCTGTCATCTTAGCCTCTGCTTGATCTGCAGTTGCCTTGGTGCTGCACATGTGATCAGTTATCACACCAGCCATTTGATGACTTGACAGTTCTGTTGAGAGCACAAGCAAATGTGACAGCATTCTCCACATACCTTAAATGTAACAGTTTTTTTTTAAATTCTACTTTATTAAGTTTTTTTGAGAAAAAAGTGCAAAATAAGAATGACAATAATACAAAAAGTACCCACAACTTGGCAGTGGGAATAGGTCACACAGAACTGTACTGCCTTAAATATGTTATCCCCCAATGTAAGGAACTTCCTTTTAGCCATTTGACTGTAATTACTTATCCTGTTAGGTTTGTTACTTGAGCCTATATGCTATACTGTGTAGTTCACATACTAAGATTGAGCAAACTGTTTTTTTCTAGTTCAAAACAACTGTTTTAAACATTTTCATTGTTATATGGATAAGGCCTCTTGCACACGGCAGCTGAGACAGTGAAATGTAGGCCTCCCATAGACATGAATGGCTGTGCATAGCCTTACTCGGGTATATGCCATGTTATTGTCTAACCACGCACATCAATTCATGCCTATGGGAAGCTGTACTCTGCACCTAGACTTCCCGGGCAGGGGAAAGACACTGGAATGTAAATTGCACTGATTCAGTCGCCTCTGTGCAAGAGA